>NW_027637465.1:0-76911 GCF_951216825.1 Electrona antarctica | reverse complement strand
CTGATATTGGGCTGATGCTGATATTGGGCTGATGCTGATATTGGGCTGATGCTGATATTGGGCTGATGCTGATATTGGGCTGATGCTGATATTGGGCTGATGCTGATATTGGGCTGATGCTGATATTGGGCTGATGCTGATATTGGGCTGATGCTGATATTGGGCTGATGCTGATATTGGGCTGATGCTGATATTGGGCTGATGCTGATATTGGGCTGATGCTGATATTGGGCTGATGCTGATATTGGGCTGATGCTGATATTGGGCTGATGCTGATATTGGGCTGATGCTGATATTGGGCTGATGCTGATATTGGGCTGATGCTGATATTGGGCTGATGCTGATATTGGGCTGATGCTGATATTGGGCTGATGCTGATATTGGGCTGATGCTGATATTGGGCTGATGCTGATATTGGGCTGATGCTGATATTGGGCTGATGCTGATATTGGGCTGATGCTGATATTGGGCTGATGCTGATATTGGGCTGATATTGATTGGGCTGATATTGATATTGGGCTGATATAGGCCTGCAGAGTGTCTAGTTTTGAAGATACAGACTCTGCTAAGCAAAAGTGAACAGGGCCAAACTGGGCTTATTTCGCTGTGAAAGTGACATTTAGGCACGGACTTGGAAAACCTTGTCTGAACCCCTCCATCCTTCCTGTAGCTGCTCAGACTCTGCTTCTCTGCCCCCAGCCAAGCTTATAGGCCTGCAGAGTGTCTAGTTTTGAAGATACAGACTCTGCTAAGCAAAAGTGAACAGGGCCAAACTGGGCTTATTTCGCTGTGAAAGTGACATTTAGGCACGGAGTTGGAAAACCTTGTCTGAACCCCTCCATCCTTCCTGTAGCTGCTCAGACTCTGCTTCTCTGCCCCCAGCCAAGCTTATAGGCCTGCAGAGTGTCTAGTTTTGAAGATACAGACTCTGCTAAGCAAAAGTGAACAGGGCCAAACTGGGCTTATTTCGCTGTGAAAGTGACATTTAGGCACGGAGTTGGAAAACCTTGTCTGAACCCCTCCATCCTTCCTGTAGCTGCTCAGACTCTGCTTCTCTGCCCCCAGCCAAGCTTATAGGCCTGCAGAGTGTCTAGTTTTGAAGATACAGACTCTGCTAAGCAAAAGTGAACAGGGCCAAACTGGGCTTATTTCGCTGTGAAAGTGACATTTAGGCACGGAGTTGGAAAACCTTGTCTGAACCCCTCCATCCTTCCTGTAGCTGCTCAGACTCTGCTTCTCTGCCCCCAGCCAAGCTTATAGGCCTGCAGAGTGTCTAGTTTTGAAGATACAGACTCTGCTAAGCAAAAGTGAACAGGGCCAAACTGGGCTTATTTCGCTGTGAAAGTGACATTTAGGCACGGAGTTGGAAAACCTTGTCTGAACCCCTCCATCCTTCCTGTAGCTGCTCAGACTCTGCTTCTCTGCCCCCAGCCAAGCTTATAGGCCTGCAGAGTGTCTAGTTTTGAAGATACAGACTCTGCTAAGCAAAAGTGAACAGGGCCAAACTGGGCTTATTTCGCTGTGAAAGTGACATTTAGGCACGGAGTTGGAAAACCTTGTCTGAACCCCTCCATCCTTCCTGTAGCTGCTCAGACTCTGCTTCTCTGCCCCCAGCCAAGCTTATAGGCCTGCAGAGTGTCTAGTTTTGAAGATACAGACTCTGCTAAGCAAAAGTGAACAGGGCCAAACTGGGCTTATTTCGCTGTGAAAGTGACATTTAGGCACGGAGTTGGAAAACCTTGTCTGAACCCCTCCATCCTTCCTGTAGCTGCTCAGACTCTGCTTCTCTGCCCCCAGCCAAGCTTATAGGCCTGCAGAGTGTCTAGTTTTGAAGATACAGACTCTGCTAAGCAAAAGTGAACAGGGCCAAACTGGGCTTATTTCGCTGTGAAAGTGACATTTAGGCACGGAGTTGGAAAACCTTGTCTGAACCCCTCCATCCTTCCTGTAGCTGCTCAGACTCTGCTTCTCTGCCCCCAGCCAAGCTTATAGGCCTGCAGAGTGTCTAGTTTTGAAGATACAGACTCTGCTAAGCAAAAGTGAACAGGGCCAAACTGGGCTTATTTCGCTGTGAAAGTGACATTTAGGCACGGAGTTGGAAAACCTTGTCTGAACCCCTCCATCCTTCCTGTAGCTGCTCAGACTCTGCTTCTCTGCCCCCAGCCAAGCTTATAGGCCTGCAGAGTGTCTAGTTTTGAAGATACAGACTCTGCTAAGCAAAAGTGAACAGGGCCAAACTGGGCTTATTTCGCTGTGAAAGTGACATTTAGGCACGGAGTTGGAAAACCTTGTCTGAACCCCTCCATCCTTCCTGTAGCTGCTCAGACTCTGCTTCTCTGCCCCCAGCCAAGCTTATAGGCCTGCAGAGTGTCTAGTTTTGAAGATACAGACTCTGCTAAGCAAAAGTGAACAGGGCCAAACTGGGCTTATTTCGCTGTGAAAGTGACATTTAGGCACGGAGTTGGAAAACCTTGTCTGAACCCCTCCATCCTTCCTGTAGCTGCTCAGACTCTGCTTCTCTGCCCCCAGCCAAGCTTATAGGCCTGCAGAGTGTCTAGTTTTGAAGATACAGACTCTGCTAAGCAAAAGTGAACAGGGCCAAACTGGGCTTATTTCGCTGTGAAAGTGACATTTAGGCACGGAGTTGGAAAACCTTGTCTGAACCCCTCCATCCTTCCTGTAGCTGCTCAGACTCTGCTTCTCTGCCCCCAGCCAAGCTTATAGGCCTGCAGAGTGTCTAGTTTTGAAGATACAGACTCTGCTAAGCAAAAGTGAACAGGGCCAAACTGGGCTTATTTCGCTGTGAAAGTGACATTTAGGCACGGAGTTGGAAAACCTTGTCTGAACCCCTCCATCCTTCCTGTAGCTGCTCAGACTCTGCTTCTCTGCCCCCAGCCAAGCTTATAGGCCTGCAGAGTGTCTAGTTTTGAAGATACAGACTCTGCTAAGCAAAAGTGAACAGGGCCAAACTGGGCTTATTTCGCTGTGAAAGTGACATTTAGGCACGGAGTTGGAAAACCTTGTCTGAACCCCTCCATCCTTCCTGTAGCTGCTCAGACTCTGCTTCTCTGCCCCCAGCCAAGCTTATAGGCCTGCAGAGTGTCTAGTTTTGAAGATACAGACTCTGCTAAGCAAAAGTGAACAGGGCCAAACTGGGCTTATTTCGCTGTGAAAGTGACATTTAGGCACGGAGTTGGAAAACCTTGTCTGAACCCCTCCATCCTTCCTGTAGCTGCTCAGACTCTGCTTCTCTGCCCCCAGCCAAGCTTATAGGCCTGCAGAGTGTCTAGTTTTGAAGATACAGACTCTGCTAAGCAAAAGTGAACAGGGCCAAACTGGGCTTATTTCGCTGTGAAAGTGACATTTAGGCACGGAGTTGGAAAACCTTGTCTGAACCCCTCCATCCTTCCTGTAGCTGCTCAGACTCTGCTTCTCTGCCCCCAGCCAAGCTTATAGGCCTGCAGAGTGTCTAGTTTTGAAGATACAGACTCTGCTAAGCAAAAGTGAACAGGGCCAAACTGGGCTTATTTCGCTGTGAAAGTGACATTTAGGCACGGAGTTGGAAAACCTTGTCTGAACCCCTCCATCCTTCCTGTAGCTGCTCAGACTCTGCTTCTCTGCCCCCAGCCAAGCTTATAGGCCTGCAGAGTGTCTAGTTTTGAAGATACAGACTCTGCTAAGCAAAAGTGAACAGGGCCAAACTGGGCTTATTTCGCTGTGAAAGTGACATTTAGGCACGGAGTTGGAAAACCTTGTCTGAACCCCTCCATCCTTCCTGTAGCTGCTCAGACTCTGCTTCTCTGCCCCCAGCCAAGCTTATAGGCCTGCAGAGTGTCTAGTTTTGAAGATACAGACTCTGCTAAGCAAAAGTGAACAGGGCCAAACTGGGCTTATTTCGCTGTGAAAGTGACATTTAGGCACGGAGTTGGAAAACCTTGTCTGAACCCCTCCATCCTTCCTGTAGCTGCTCAGACTCTGCTTCTCTGCCCCCAGCCAAGCTTATAGGCCTGCAGAGTGTCTAGTTTTGAAGATACAGACTCTGCTAAGCAAAAGTGAACAGGGCCAAACTGGGCTTATTTCGCTGTGAAAGTGACATTTAGGCACGGAGTTGGAAAACCTTGTCTGAACCCCTCCATCCTTCCTGTAGCTGCTCAGACTCTGCTTCTCTGCCCCCAGCCAAGCTTATAGGCCTGCAGAGTGTCTAGTTTTGAAGATACAGACTCTGCTAAGCAAAAGTGAACAGGGCCAAACTGGGCTTATTTCGCTGTGAAAGTGACATTTAGGCACGGAGTTGGAAAACCTTGTCTGAACCCCTCCATCCTTCCTGTAGCTGCTCAGACTCTGCTTCTCTGCCCCCAGCCAAGCTTATAGGCCTGCAGAGTGTCTAGTTTTGAAGATACAGACTCTGCTAAGCAAAAGTGAACAGGGCCAAACTGGGCTTATTTCGCTGTGAAAGTGACATTTAGGCACGGAGTTGGAAAACCTTGTCTGAACCCCTCCATCCTTCCTGTAGCTGCTCAGACTCTGCTTCTCTGCCCCCAGCCAAGCTTATAGGCCTGCAGAGTGTCTAGTTTTGAAGATACAGACTCTGCTAAGCAAAAGTGAACAGGGCCAAACTGGGCTTATTTCGCTGTGAAAGTGACATTTAGGCACGGAGTTGGAAAACCTTGTCTGAACCCCTCCATCCTTCCTGTAGCTGCTCAGACTCTGCTTCTCTGCCCCCAGCCAAGCTTATAGGCCTGCAGAGTGTCTAGTTTTGAAGATACAGACTCTGCTAAGCAAAAGTGAACAGGGCCAAACTGGGCTTATTTCGCTGTGAAAGTGACATTTAGGCACGGAGTTGGAAAACCTTGTCTGAACCCCTCCATCCTTCCTGTAGCTGCTCAGACTCTGCTTCTCTGCCCCCAGCCAAGCTTATAGGCCTGCAGAGTGTCTAGTTTTGAAGATACAGACTCTGCTAAGCAAAAGTGAACAGGGCCAAACTGGGCTTATTTCGCTGTGAAAGTGACATTTAGGCACGGAGTTGGAAAACCTTGTCTGAACCCCTCCATCCTTCCTGTAGCTGCTCAGACTCTGCTTCTCTGCCCCCAGCCAAGCTTATAGGCCTGCAGAGTGTCTAGTTTTGAAGATACAGACTCTGCTAAGCAAAAGTGAACAGGGCCAAACTGGGCTTATTTCGCTGTGAAAGTGACATTTAGGCACGGAGTTGGAAAACCTTGTCTGAACCCCTCCATCCTTCCTGTAGCTGCTCAGACTCTGCTTCTCTGCCCCCAGCCAAGCTTATAGGCCTGCAGAGTGTCTAGTTTTGAAGATACAGACTCTGCTAAGCAAAAGTGAACAGGGCCAAACTGGGCTTATTTCGCTGTGAAATTTCGATGTCACTTTCACAGCGAAATAAGCCCAGTTTGGCCCTGTTCACTTTTGCTTAGCAGAGTCTGTATCTTCAAAACTAGACACTCTGCAGGCCTATAAGCTTGGCTGGGGGCAGAGAAGCAGAGTCTGAGCAGCTACAGGAAGGATGGAGGGGTTCAGACAAGGTTTTCCAACTCCGTGCCTAAATGTCACTTTCACAGCGAAATAAGCCCAGTTTGGCCCTGTTCACTTTTGCTTAGCAGAGTCTGTATCTTCAAAACTAGACACTCTGCAGGCCTATAAGCTTGGCTGGGGGCAGAGAAGCAGAGTCTGAGCAGCTACAGGAAGGATGGAGGGGTTCAGACAAGGTTTTCCAACTCCGTGCCTAAATGTCACTTTCACAGCGAAATAAGCCCAGTTTGGCCCTGTTCACTTTTGCTTAGCAGAGTCTGTATCTTCAAAACTAGACACTCTGCAGGCCTATAAGCTTGGCTGGGGGCAGAGAAGCAGAGTCTGAGCAGCTACAGGAAGGATGGAGGGGTTCAGACAAGGTTTTCCAACTCCGTGCCTAAATGTCACTTTCACAGCGAAATAAGCCCAGTTTGGCCCTGTTCACTTTTGCTTAGCAGAGTCTGTATCTTCAAAACTAGACACTCTGCAGGCCTATAAGCTTGGCTGGGGGCAGAGAAGCAGAGTCTGAGCAGCTACAGGAAGGATGGAGGGGTTCAGACAAGGTTTTCCAACTCCGTGCCTAAATGTCACTTTCACAGCGAAATAAGCCCAGTTTGGCCCTGTTCACTTTTGCTTAGCAGAGTCTGTATCTTCAAAACTAGACACTCTGCAGGCCTATAAGCTTGGCTGGGGGCAGAGAAGCAGAGTCTGAGCAGCTACAGGAAGGATGGAGGGGTTCAGACAAGGTTTTCCAACTCCGTGCCTAAATGTCACTTTCACAGCGAAATAAGCCCAGTTTGGCCCTGTTCACTTTTGCTTAGCAGAGTCTGTATCTTCAAAACTAGACACTCTGCAGGCCTATAAGCTTGGCTGGGGGCAGAGAAGCAGAGTCTGAGCAGCTACAGGAAGGATGGAGGGGTTCAGACAAGGTTTTCCAACTCCGTGCCTAAATGTCACTTTCACAGCGAAATAAGCCCAGTTTGGCCCTGTTCACTTTTGCTTAGCAGAGTCTGTATCTTCAAAACTAGACACTCTGCAGGCCTATAAGCTTGGCTGGGGGCAGAGAAGCAGAGTCTGAGCAGCTACAGGAAGGATGGAGGGGTTCAGACAAGGTTTTCCAACTCCGTGCCTAAATGTCACTTTCACAGCGAAATAAGCCCAGTTTGGCCCTGTTCACTTTTGCTTAGCAGAGTCTGTATCTTCAAAACTAGACACTCTGCAGGCCTATAAGCTTGGCTGGGGGCAGAGAAGCAGAGTCTGAGCAGCTACAGGAAGGATGGAGGGGTTCAGACAAGGTTTTCCAACTCCGTGCCTAAATGTCACTTTCACAGCGAAATAAGCCCAGTTTGGCCCTGTTCACTTTTGCTTAGCAGAGTCTGTATCTTCAAAACTAGACACTCTGCAGGCCTATAAGCTTGGCTGGGGGCAGAGAAGCAGAGTCTGAGCAGCTACAGGAAGGATGGAGGGGTTCAGACAAGGTTTTCCAACTCCGTGCCTAAATGTCACTTTCACAGCGAAATAAGCCCAGTTTGGCCCTGTTCACTTTTGCTTAGCAGAGTCTGTATCTTCAAAACTAGACACTCTGCAGGCCTATAAGCTTGGCTGGGGGCAGAGAAGCAGAGTCTGAGCAGCTACAGGAAGGATGGAGGGGTTCAGACAAGGTTTTCCAACTCCGTGCCTAAATGTCACTTTCACAGCGAAATAAGCCCAGTTTGGCCCTGTTCACTTTTGCTTAGCAGAGTCTGTATCTTCAAAACTAGACACTCTGCAGGCCTATAAGCTTGGCTGGGGGCAGAGAAGCAGAGTCTGAGCAGCTACAGGAAGGATGGAGGGGTTCAGACAAGGTTTTCCAACTCCGTGCCTAAATGTCACTTTCACAGCGAAATAAGCCCAGTTTGGCCCTGTTCACTTTTGCTTAGCAGAGTCTGTATCTTCAAAACTAGACACTCTGCAGGCCTATAAGCTTGGCTGGGGGCAGAGAAGCAGAGTCTGAGCAGCTACAGGAAGGATGGAGGGGTTCAGACAAGGTTTTCCAACTCCGTGCCTAAATGTCACTTTCACAGCGAAATAAGCCCAGTTTGGCCCTGTTCACTTTTGCTTAGCAGAGTCTGTATCTTCAAAACTAGACACTCTGCAGGCCTATAAGCTTGGCTGGGGGCAGAGAAGCAGAGTCTGAGCAGCTACAGGAAGGATGGAGGGGTTCAGACAAGGTTTTCCAACTCCGTGCCTAAATGTCACTTTCACAGCGAAATAAGCCCAGTTTGGCCCTGTTCACTTTTGCTTAGCAGAGTCTGTATCTTCAAAACTAGACACTCTGCAGGCCTATAAGCTTGGCTGGGGGCAGAGAAGCAGAGTCTGAGCAGCTACAGGAAGGATGGAGGGGTTCAGACAAGGTTTTCCAACTCCGTGCCTAAATGTCACTTTCACAGCGAAATAAGCCCAGTTTGGCCCTGTTCACTTTTGCTTAGCAGAGTCTGTATCTTCAAAACTAGACACTCTGCAGGCCTATAAGCTTGGCTGGGGGCAGAGAAGCAGAGTCTGAGCAGCTACAGGAAGGATGGAGGGGTTCAGACAAGGTTTTCCAACTCCGTGCCTAAATGTCACTTTCACAGCGAAATAAGCCCAGTTTGGCCCTGTTCACTTTTGCTTAGCAGAGTCTGTATCTTCAAAACTAGACACTCTGCAGGCCTATAAGCTTGGCTGGGGGCAGAGAAGCAGAGTCTGAGCAGCTACAGGAAGGATGGAGGGGTTCAGACAAGGTTTTCCAACTCCGTGCCTAAATGTCACTTTCACAGCGAAATAAGCCCAGTTTGGCCCTGTTCACTTTTGCTTAGCAGAGTCTGTATCTTCAAAACTAGACACTCTGCAGGCCTATAAGCTTGGCTGGGGGCAGAGAAGCAGAGTCTGAGCAGCTACAGGAAGGATGGAGGGGTTCAGACAAGGTTTTCCAACTCCGTGCCTAAATGTCACTTTCACAGCGAAATAAGCCCAGTTTGGCCCTGTTCACTTTTGCTTAGCAGAGTCTGTATCTTCAAAACTAGACACTCTGCAGGCCTATAAGCTTGGCTGGGGGCAGAGAAGCAGAGTCTGAGCAGCTACAGGAAGGATGGAGGGGTTCAGACAAGGTTTTCCAACTCCGTGCCTAAATGTCACTTTCACAGCGAAATAAGCCCAGTTTGGCCCTGTTCACTTTTGCTTAGCAGAGTCTGTATCTTCAAAACTAGACACTCTGCAGGCCTATAAGCTTGGCTGGGGGCAGAGAAGCAGAGTCTGAGCAGCTACAGGAAGGATGGAGGGGTTCAGACAAGGTTTTCCAACTCCGTGCCTAAATGTCACTTTCACAGCGAAATAAGCCCAGTTTGGCCCTGTTCACTTTTGCTTAGCAGAGTCTGTATCTTCAAAACTAGACACTCTGCAGGCCTATAAGCTTGGCTGGGGGCAGAGAAGCAGAGTCTGAGCAGCTACAGGAAGGATGGAGGGGTTCAGACAAGGTTTTCCAACTCCGTGCCTAAATGTCACTTTCACAGCGAAATAAGCCCAGTTTGGCCCTGTTCACTTTTGCTTAGCAGAGTCTGTATCTTCAAAACTAGACACTCTGCAGGCCTATAAGCTTGGCTGGGGGCAGAGAAGCAGAGTCTGAGCAGCTACAGGAAGGATGGAGGGGTTCAGACAAGGTTTTCCAACTCCGTGCCTAAATGTCACTTTCACAGCGAAATAAGCCCAGTTTGGCCCTGTTCACTTTTGCTTAGCAGAGTCTGTATCTTCAAAACTAGACACTCTGCAGGCCTATAAGCTTGGCTGGGGGCAGAGAAGCAGAGTCTGAGCAGCTACAGGAAGGATGGAGGGGTTCAGACAAGGTTTTCCAACTCCGTGCCTAAATGTCACTTTCACAGCGAAATAAGCCCAGTTTGGCCCTGTTCACTTTTGCTTAGCAGAGTCTGTATCTTCAAAACTAGACACTCTGCAGGCCTATAAGCTTGGCTGGGGGCAGAGAAGCAGAGTCTGAGCAGCTACAGGAAGGATGGAGGGGTTCAGACAAGGTTTTCCAACTCCGTGCCTAAATGTCACTTTCACAGCGAAATAAGCCCAGTTTGGCCCTGTTCACTTTTGCTTAGCAGAGTCTGTATCTTCAAAACTAGACACTCTGCAGGCCTATAAGCTTGGCTGGGGGCAGAGAAGCAGAGTCTGAGCAGCTACAGGAAGGATGGAGGGGTTCAGACAAGGTTTTCCAACTCCGTGCCTAAATGTCACTTTCACAGCGAAATAAGCCCAGTTTGGCCCTGTTCACTTTTGCTTAGCAGAGTCTGTATCTTCAAAACTAGACACTCTGCAGGCCTATAAGCTTGGCTGGGGGCAGAGAAGCAGAGTCTGAGCAGCTACAGGAAGGATGGAGGGGTTCAGACAAGGTTTTCCAACTCCGTGCCTAAATGTCACTTTCACAGCGAAATAAGCCCAGTTTGGCCCTGTTCACTTTTGCTTAGCAGAGTCTGTATCTTCAAAACTAGACACTCTGCAGGCCTATAAGCTTGGCTGGGGGCAGAGAAGCAGAGTCTGAGCAGCTACAGGAAGGATGGAGGGGTTCAGACAAGGTTTTCCAACTCCGTGCCTAAATGTCACTTTCACAGCGAAATAAGCCCAGTTTGGCCCTGTTCACTTTTGCTTAGCAGAGTCTGTATCTTCAAAACTAGACACTCTGCAGGCCTATAAGCTTGGCTGGGGGCAGAGAAGCAGAGTCTGAGCAGCTACAGGAAGGATGGAGGGGTTCAGACAAGGTTTTCCAACTCCGTGCCTAAATGTCACTTTCACAGCGAAATAAGCCCAGTTTGGCCCTGTTCACTTTTGCTTAGCAGAGTCTGTATCTTCAAAACGAGACACTCTGCAGGCCTATAAGCTTGGCTGGGGGCAGAGAAGCAGAGTCTGAGCAGCTACAGGAAGGATGGAGGGGTTCAGACAAGGTTTTCCAACTCCGTGCCTAAATGTCACTTTCACAGCGAAATAAGCCCAGTTTGGCCCTGTTCACTTTTGCTTAGCAGAGTCTGTATCTTCAAAACTAGACACTCTGCAGGCCTATAAGCTTGGCTGGGGGCAGAGAAGCAGAGTCTGAGCAGCTACAGGAAGGATGGAGGGGTTCAGACAAGGTTTTCCAACTCCGTGCCTAAATGTCACTTTCACAGCGAAATAAGCCCAGTTTGGCCCTGTTCACTTTTGCTTAGCAGAGTCTGTATCTTCAAAACTAGACACTCTGCAGGCCTATAAGCTTGGCTGGGGGCAGAGAAGCAGAGTCTGAGCAGCTACAGGAAGGATGGAGGGGTTCAGACAAGGTTTTCCAACTCCGTGCCTAAATGTCACTTTCACAGCGAAATAAGCCCAGTTTGGCCCTGTTCACTTTTGCTTAGCAGAGTCTGTATCTTCAAAACTAGACACTCTGCAGGCCTATAAGCTTGGCTGGGGGCAGAGAAGCAGAGTCTGAGCAGCTACAGGAAGGATGGAGGGGTTCAGACAAGGTTTTCCAACTCCGTGCCTAAATGTCACTTTCACAGCGAAATAAGCCCAGTTTGGCCCTGTTCACTTTTGCTTAGCAGAGTCTGTATCTTCAAAACTAGACACTCTGCAGGCCTATAAGCTTGGCTGGGGGCAGAGAAGCAGAGTCTGAGCAGCTACAGGAAGGATGGAGGGGTTCAGACAAGGTTTTCCAACTCCGTGCCTAAATGTCACTTTCACAGCGAAATAAGCCCAGTTTGGCCCTGTTCACTTTTGCTTAGCAGAGTCTGTATCTTCAAAACTAGACACTCTGCAGGCCTATAAGCTTGGCTGGGGGCAGAGAAGCAGAGTCTGAGCAGCTACAGGAAGGATGGAGGGGTTCAGACAAGGTTTTCCAACTCCGTGCCTAAATGTCACTTTCACAGCGAAATAAGCCCAGTTTGGCCCTGTTCACTTTTGCTTAGCAGAGTCTGTGTCTTCAAAACTAGACACTCTGCAGGCCTATAAGCTTGGCTGGGGGCAGAGAAGCAGAGTCTGAGCAGCTACAGGAAGGATGGAGGGGTTCAGACAAGGTTTTCCAACTCCGTGCCTAAATGTCACTTTCACAGCGAAATAAGCCCAGTTTGGCCCTGTTCACTTTTGCTTAGCAGAGTCTGTATCTTCAAAACTAGACACTCTGCAGGCCTATAAGCTTGGCTGGGGGCAGAGAAGCAGAGTCTGAGCAGCTACAGGAAGGATGGAGGGGTTCAGACAAGGTTTCCAATATCAGCATCAGCCCAATATCAGCATCAGCCCAATATCAGCATCAGCCCAATATCAGCATCAGCCCAATATCAGCATCAGCCCAATATCAGCATCAGCCCAATATCAGCATCAGCCCAATATCAGCATCAGCCCAATATCAGCATCAGCCCAATATCAGCATCAGCCCAATATCAGCATCAGCCCAATATCAGCATCAGCCCAATATCAGCATCAGCCCAATATCAGCATCAGCCCAATATCAGCATCAGCCCAATATCAGCATCAGCCCAATATCAGCATCAGCCCAATATCAGCATCAGCCCAATATCAGCATCAGCCCAATATCAGCATCAGCCCAATATCAGCATCAGCCCAATATCAGCATCAGCCCAATATCAGCATCAGCCCAATATCAGCATCAGCCCAATATCAGCATCATCAGCCCAATATCAGCATCAGCCCAATATCAGCATCAGCCCAATATCAGCATCAGCCCAATATCAGCATCAGCCCAATATCAGCATCAGCCCAATATCAGCATCAGCCCAATATCAGCATCAGCCCAATATCAGCATCAGCCCAATATCAGCATCAGCCCAATATCAGCATCAGCCCAATATCAGCATCAGCCCAATATCAGCATCAGCCCAATATCAGCATCAGCCCAATATCAGCATCAGCCCAATATCAGCATCAGCCCAATATCAGCATCAGCCCAATATCAGCATCAGCCCAATATCAGCATCAGCCCAATATCAGCATCAGCCCAATATCAGCATCAGCCCAATATCAGCATCAGCCCAATATCAGCATCAGCCCAATATCAGCATCAGCCCAATATCAGCATCAGCCCAATATCAGCATCAGCCCAATATCAGCATCAGCCCAATATCAGCATCAGCCCAATATCAGCATCAGCCCAATATCAGCATCAGCCCAATATCAGCATCAGCCCAATATCAGCATCAGCCCAATATCAGCATCAGCCCAGCATCAGCCCAATATCAGCATCAGCCCAATATCAGCATCAGCCCAATATCAGCATCAGCCCAATATCAGCATCAGCCCAATATCAGCATCAGCCCAATATCAGCATCAGCCCAATATCAGCATCAGCCCAATATCAGCATCAGCCCAATATCAGCATCAGCCCAATATCAGCATCAGCCCAATATCAGCATCAGCCCAATATCAGCATCAGCCCAATATCAGCATCAGCCCAATATCAGCATCAGCCCAATATCAGCATCAGCCCAATATCAGCATCAGCCCAATATCAGCATCAGCCCAATATCAGCATCAGCCCAATATCAGCATCAGCCCAATATCAGCATCAGCCCTAGACACTCTGCAGGCCTATAAGCTTGGCTGGGGGCAGAGAAGCAGCCCAATATGATATAATATCAGCTGATGCTGATATTGGGCTGATGCTGATATTGGGCTGATGCTGATATTGGGCTGATGCTGATATTGGGCTGATGCTGATATTGGGCTGATGCTGATATTGGGCTGATGCTGATATTGGGCTGATGCTGATATTGGGCTGATGCTGATATTGGGCTGATGCTGATATTGGGCTGATGCTGATATTGGGCTGATGCTGATATTGGGCTGATGCTGATATTGGGCTGATGCTGATATTGGGCTGATGCTGATATTGGGCTGATGCTGATATTGGGCTGATGCTGATATTGGGCTGATGCTGATATTGGGCTGATGCTGATATTGGGCTGATGCTGATATTGGGCTGATGCTGATATTGGGCTGATGCTGATATTGGGCTGATGCTGATATTGGGCTGATGCTGATATTGGGCTGATGCTGATATTGGGCTGATGCTGATATTGGGCTGATGCTGATATTGGGCTGATGCTGATATTGGGCTGATGCTGATATTGGGCTGATGCTGATATTGGGCTGATGCTGATATTGGGCTGATGCTGATATTGGGCTGATGCTGATATTGGGCTGATGCTGATATTGGGCTGATGCTGATATTGGGCTGATGCTGATATTGGGCTGATGCTGATATTGGGCTGATGCTGATATTGGGCTGATGCTGATATTGGGCTGATGCTGATATTGGGCTGATGCTGATATTGGGCTGATGCTGATATTGGGCTGATGCTGATATTGGGCTGATGCTGATATTGGGCTGATGCTGATATTGGGCTGATGCTGATATTGGGCTGATGCTGATATTGGGCTGATGCTGATATTGGGCTGATGCTGATATTGGGCTGATGCTGATATTGGGCTGATGCTGATATTGGGCTGATGCTGATATTGGGCTGATGCTGATATTGGGCTGATGCTGATATTGGGCTGATGCTGATATTGGGCTGATGCTGATATTGGGCTGATGCTGATATTGGGCTGATGCTGATATTGGGCTGATGCTGATATTGGGCTGATGCTGATATTGGGCTGATGCTGATATTGGGCTGATGCTGATATTGGGCTGATGCTGATATTGGGCTGATGCTGATATTGGGCTGATGCTGATATTGGGCTGATGCTGATATTGGGCTGATGCTGATATTGGGCTGATGCTGATATTGGGCTGATGCTGATATTGGGCTGATGCTGATATTGGGCTGATGCTGATATTGGGCTGATGCTGATATTGGGCTGATGCTGATATTGGGCTGATGCTGATATTGGGCTGATGCTGATATTGGGCTGATGCTGATATTGGGCTGATGCTGATATTGGGCTGATGCTGATATTGGGCTGATGCTGATATTGGGCTGATGCTGATATTGGGCTGATGCTGATATTGGGCTGATGCTGATATTGGGCTGATGCTGATATTGGGCTGATGCTGATATTGGGCTGATGCTGATATTGGGCTGATGCTGATATTGGGCTGATGCTGATATTGGGCTGATGCTGATATTGGGCTGATGCTGATATTGGGCTGATGCTGATATTGGGCTGATGCTGATATTGGGCTGATGCTGATATTGGGCTGATGCTGATATTGGGCTGATGCTGATATTGGGCTGATGCTGATATTGGGCTGATGCTGATATTGGGCTGATGCTGATATTGGGCTGATGTTGATATTGGGCTGATATAGGCCTGCAGAGTGTCTAGTTTTGAAGATACAGACTCTGCTAAGCAAAAGTGAACAGGGCCAAACTGGGCTTATTTCGCTGTGAAAGTGACATTTAGGCACGGAGTTGGAAAACCTTGTCTGAACCCCTCCATCCTTCCTGTAGCTGCTCAGACTCTGCTTCTCTGCCCCCAGCCAAGCTTATAGGCCTGCAGAGTGTCTAGTTTTGAAGATACAGACTCTGCTAAGCAAAAGTGAACAGGGCCAAACTGGGCTTATTTCGCTGTGAAAGTGACATTTAGGCACGGAGTTGGAAAACCTTGTCTGAACCCCTCCATCCTTCCTGTAGCTGCTCAGACTCTGCTTCTCTGCCCCCAGCCAAGCTTATAGGCCTGCAGAGTGTCTAGTTTTGAAGATACAGACTCTGCTAAGCAAAAGTGAACAGGGCCAAACTGGGCTTATTTCGCTGTGAAAGTGACATTTAGGCACGGAGTTGGAAAACCTTGTCTGAACCCCTCCATCCTTCCTGTAGCTGCTCAGACTCTGCTTCTCTGCCCCCAGCCAAGCTTATAGGCCTGCAGAGTGTCTAGTTTTGAAGATACAGACTCTGCTAAGCAAAAGTGAACAGGGCCAAACTGGGCTTATTTCGCTGTGAAAGTGACATTTAGGCACGGAGTTGGAAAACCTTGTCTGAACCCCTCCATCCTTCCTGTAGCTGCTCAGACTCTGCTTCTCTGCCCCCAGCCAAGCTTATAGGCCTGCAGAGTGTCTAGTTTTGAAGATACAGACTCTGCTAAGCAAAAGTGAACAGGGCCAAACTGGGCTTATTTCGCTGTGAAAGTGACATTTAGGCACGGAGTTGGAAAACCTTGTCTGAACCCCTCCATCCTTCCTGTAGCTGCTCAGACTCTGCTTCTCTGCCCCCAGCCAAGCTTATAGGCCTGCAGAGTGTCTAGTTTTGAAGATACAGACTCTGCTAAGCAAAAGTGAACAGGGCCAAACTGGGCTTATTTCGCTGTGAAAGTGACATTTAGGCACGGAGTTGGAAAACCTTGTCTGAACCCCTCCATCCTTCCTGTAGCTGCTCAGACTCTGCTTCTCTGCCCCCAGCCAAGCTTATAGGCCTGCAGAGTGTCTAGTTTTGAAGATACAGACTCTGCTAAGCAAAAGTGAACAGGGCCAAACTGGGCTTATTTCGCTGTGAAAGTGACATTTAGGCACGGAGTTGGAAAACCTTGTCTGAACCCCTCCATCCTTCCTGTAGCTGCTCAGACTCTGCTTCTCTGCCCCCAGCCAAGCTTATAGGCCTGCAGAGTGTCTAGTTTTGAAGATACAGACTCTGCTAAGCAAAAGTGAACAGGGCCAAACTGGGCTTATTTCGCTGTGAAAGTGACATTTAGGCACGGAGTTGGAAAACCTTGTCTGAACCCCTCCATCCTTCCTGTAGCTGCTCAGACTCTGCTTCTCTGCCCCCAGCCAAGCTTATAGGCCTGCAGAGTGTCTAGTTTTGAAGATACAGACTCTGCTAAGCAAAAGTGAACAGGGCCAAACTGGGCTTATTTCGCTGTGAAAGTGACATTTAGGCACGGAGTTGGAAAACCTTGTCTGAACCCCTCCATCCTTCCTGTAGCTGCTCAGACTCTGCTTCTCTGCCCCCAGCCAAGCTTATAGGCCTGCAGAGTGTCTAGTTTTGAAGATACAGACTCTGCTAAGCAAAAGTGAACAGGGCCAAACTGGGCTTATTTCGCTGTGAAAGTGACATTTAGGCACGGAGTTGGAAAACCTTGTCTGAACCCCTCCATCCTTCCTGTAGCTGCTCAGACTCTGCTTCTCTGCCCCCAGCCAAGCTTATAGGCCTGCAGAGTGTCTAGTTTTGAAGATACAGACTCTGCTAAGCAAAAGTGAACAGGGCCAAACTGGGCTTATTTCGCTGTGAAAGTGACATTTAGGCACGGAGTTGGAAAACCTTGTCTGAACCCCTCCATCCTTCCTGTAGCTGCTCAGACTCTGCTTCTCTGCCCCCAGCCAAGCTTATAGGCCTGCAGAGTGTCTAGTTTTGAAGATACAGACTCTGCTAAGCAAAAGTGAACAGGGCCAAACTGGGCTTATTTCGCTGTGAAAGTGACATTTAGGCACGGAGTTGGAAAACCTTGTCTGAACCCCTCCATCCTTCCTGTAGCTGCTCAGACTCTGCTTCTCTGCCCCCAGCCAAGCTTATAGGCCTGCAGAGTGTCTAGTTTTGAAGATACAGACTCTGCTAAGCAAAAGTGAACAGGGCCAAACTGGGCTTATTTCGCTGTGAAAGTGACATTTAGGCACGGAGTTGGAAAACCTTGTCTGAACCCCTCCATCCTTCCTGTAGCTGCTCAGACTCTGCTTCTCTGCCCCCAGCCAAGCTTATAGGCCTGCAGAGTGTCTAGTTTTGAAGATACAGACTCTGCTAAGCAAAAGTGAACAGGGCCAAACTGGGCTTATTTCGCTGTGAAAGTGACATTTAGGCACGGAGTTGGAAAACCTTGTCTGAACCCCTCCATCCTTCCTGTAGCTGCTCAGACTCTGCTTCTCTGCCCCCAGCCAAGCTTATAGGCCTGCAGAGTGTCTAGTTTTGAAGATACAGACTCTGCTAAGCAAAAGGGAACAGGGCCAAACTGGGCTTATTTCGCTGTGAAAGTGACATTTAGGCACGGAGTTGGAAAACCTTGTCTGAACCCCTCCATCCTTCCTGTAGCTGCTCAGACTCTGCTTCTCTGCCCCCAGCCAAGCTTATAGGCCTGCAGAGTGTCTAGTTTTGAAGATACAGACTCTGCTAAGCAAAAGTGAACAGGGCCAAACTGGGCTTATTTCGCTGTGAAAGTGACATTTAGGCACGGAGTTGGAAAACCTTGTCTGAACCCCTCCATCCTTCCTGTAGCTGCTCAGACTCTGCTTCTCTGCCCCCAGCCAAGCTTATAGGCCTGCAGAGTGTCTAGTTTTGAAGATACAGACTCTGCTAAGCAAAAGTGAACAGGGCCAAACTGGGCTTATTTCGCTGTGAAAGTGACATTTAGGCACGGAGTTGGAAAACCTTGTCTGAACCCCTCCATCCTTCCTGTAGCTGCTCAGACTCTGCTTCTCTGCCCCCAGCCAAGCTTATAGGCCTGCAGAGTGTCTAGTTTTGAAGATACAGACTCTGCTAAGCAAAAGTGAACAGGGCCAAACTGGGCTTATTTCGCTGTGAAAGTGACATTTAGGCACGGAGTTGGAAAACCTTGTCTGAACCCCTCCATCCTTCCTGTAGCTGCTCAGACTCTGCTTCTCTGCCCCCAGCCAAGCTTATAGGCCTGCAGAGTGTCTAGTTTTGAAGATACAGACTCTGCTAAGCAAAAGTGAACAGGGCCAAACTGGGCTTATTTCGCTGTGAAAGTGACATTTAGGCACGGAGTTGGAAAACCTTGTCTGAACCCCTCCATCCTTCCTGTAGCTGCTCAGACTCTGCTTCTCTGCCCCCAGCCAAGCTTATAGGCCTGCAGAGTGTCTAGTTTTGAAGATACAGACTCTGCTAAGCAAAAGTGAACAGGGCCAAACTGGGCTTATTTCGCTGTGAAAGTGACATTTAGGCACGGAGTTGGAAAACCTTGTCTGAACCCCTCCATCCTTCCTGTAGCTGCTCAGACTCTGCTTCTCTGCCCCCAGCCAAGCTTATAGGCCTGCAGAGTGTCTAGTTTTGAAGATACAGACTCTGCTAAGCAAAAGTGAACAGGGCCAAACTGGGCTTATTTCGCTGTGAAAGTGACATTTAGGCACGGAGTTGGAAAACCTTGTCTGAACCCCTCCATCCTTCCTGTAGCTGCTCAGACTCTGCTTCTCTGCCCCCAGCCAAGCTTATAGGCCTGCAGAGTGTCTAGTTTTGAAGATACAGACTCTGCTAAGCAAAAGTGAACAGGGCCAAACTGGGCTTATTTCGCTGTGAAAGTGACATTTAGGCACGGAGTTGGAAAACCTTGTCTGAACCCCTCCATCCTTCCTGTAGCTGCTCAGACTCTGCTTCTCTGCCCCCAGCCAAGCTTATAGGCCTGCAGAGTGTCTAGTTTTGAAGATACAGACTCTGCTAAGCAAAAGTGAACAGGGCCAAACTGGGCTTATTTCGCTGTGAAAGTGACATTTAGGCACGGAGTTGGAAAACCTTGTCTGAACCCCTCCATCCTTCCTGTAGCTGCTCAGACTCTGCTTCTCTGCCCCCAGCCAAGCTTATAGGCCTGCAGAGTGTCTAGTTTTGAAGATACAGACTCTGCTAAGCAAAAGTGAACAGGGCCAAACTGGGCTTATTTCGCTGTGAAATTTCGATGTCACTTTCACAGCGAAATAAGCCCAGTTTGGCCCTGTTCACTTTTGCTTAGCAGAGTCTGTATCTTCAAAACTAGACACTCTGCAGGCCTATAAGCTTGGCTGGGGGCAGAGAAGCAGAGTCTGAGCAGCTACAGGAAGGATGGAGGGGTTCAGACAAGGTTTTCCAACTCCGTGCCTAAATGTCACTTTCACAGCGAAATAAGCCCAGTTTGGCCCTGTTCACTTTTGCTTAGCAGAGTCTGTATCTTCAAAACTAGACACTCTGCAGGCCTATAAGCTTGGCTGGGGGCAGAGAAGCAGAGTCTGAGCAGCTACAGGAAGGATGGAGGGGTTCAGACAAGGTTTTCCAACTCCGTGCCTAAATGTCACTTTCACAGCGAAATAAGCCCAGTTTGGCCCTGTTCACTTTTGCTTAGCAGAGTCTGTATCTTCAAAACTAGACACTCTGCAGGCCTATAAGCTTGGCTGGGGGCAGAAAAGCAGAGTCTGAGCAGCTACAGGAAGGATGGAGGGGTTCAGACAAGGTTTTCCAACTCCGTGCCTAAATGTCACTTTCACAGCGAAATAAGCCCAGTTTGGCCCTGTTCACTTTTGCTTAGCAGAGTCTGTATCTTCAAAACTAGACACTCTGCAGGCCTATAAGCTTGGCTGGGGGCAGAGAAGCAGAGTCTGAGCAGCTACAGGAAGGATGGAGGGGTTCAGACAAGGTTTTCCAACTCCGTGCCTAAATGTCACTTTCACAGCGAAATAAGCCCAGTTTGGCCCTGTTCACTTTTGCTTAGCAGAGTCTGTATCTTCAAAACTAGACACTCTGCAGGCCTATAAGCTTGGCTGGGGGCAGAGAAGCAGAGTCTGAGCAGCTACAGGAAGGATGGAGGGGTTCAGACAAGGTTTTCCAACTCCGTGCCTAAATGTCACTTTCACAGCGAAATAAGCCCAGTTTGGCCCTGTTCACTTTTGCTTAGCAGAGTCTGTATCTTCAAAACTAGACACTCTGCAGGCCTATAAGCTTGGCTGGGGGCAGAGAAGCAGAGTCTGAGCAGCTACAGGAAGGATGGAGGGGTTCAGACAAGGTTTTCCAACTCCGTGCCTAAATGTCACTTTCACAGCGAAATAAGCCCAGTTTGGCCCTGTTCACTTTTGCTTAGCAGAGTCTGTATCTTCAAAACTAGACACTCTGCAGGCCTATAAGCTTGGCTGGGGGCAGAGAAGCAGAGTCTGAGCAGCTACAGGAAGGATGGAGGGGTTCAGACAAGGTTTTCCAATTCCGTGCCTAAATGTCACTTTCACAGCGAAATAAGCCCAGTTTGGCCCTGTTCACTTTTGCTTAGCAGAGTCTGTATCTTCAAAACTAGACACTCTGCAGGCCTATAAGCTTGGCTGGGGGCAGAGAAGCAGAGTCTGAGCAGCTACAGGAAGGATGGAGGGGTTCAGACAAGGTTTTCCAACTCCGTGCCTAAATGTCACTTTCACAGCGAAATAAGCCCAGTTTGGCCCTGTTCACTTTTGCTTAGCAGAGTCTGTATCTTCAAAACTAGACACTCTGCAGGCCTATAAGCTTGGCTGGGGGCAGAGAAGCAGAGTCTGAGCAGCTACAGGAAGGATGGAGGGGTTCAGACAAGGTTTTCCAACTCCGTGCCTAAATGTCACTTTCACAGCGAAATAAGCCCAGTTTGGCCCTGTTCACTTTTGCTTAGCAGAGTCTGTATCTTCAAAACTAGACACTCTGCAGGCCTATAAGCTTGGCTGGGGGCAGAGAAGCAGAGTCTGAGCAGCTACAGGAAGGATGGAGGGGTTCAGACAAGGTTTTCCAACTCCGTGCCTAAATGTCACTTTCACAGCGAAATAAGCCCAGTTTGGCCCTGTTCACTTTTGCT
The DNA here is from genome assembly GCF_951216825.1 of Electrona antarctica. Taxonomy (NCBI): domain Eukaryota; kingdom Metazoa; phylum Chordata; class Actinopteri; order Myctophiformes; family Myctophidae; genus Electrona; species Electrona antarctica. The sequence continues at coordinate 55,902 of NW_027637465.1, read as the reverse complement.
TAGCAGAGTCTGTATCTTCAAAACTAGACACTCTGCAGGCCTATAAGCTTGGCTGGGGGCAGAGAAGCAGAGTCTGAGCAGCTACAGGAAGGATGGAGGGGTTCAGACAAGGTTTTCCAAGTCCGTGCCTAAATGTCACTTTCACAGCGAAATAAGCCCAGTTTGGCCCTGTTCACTTTTGCTTAGCAGAGTCTGTATCTTCAAAACTAGACACTCTGCAGGCCTATATCAGCCCAATATCAATATCAGCCCAATATCAATATCAGCCCAATATCAGCATCAGCCCAATATCAGCATCAGCCCAATATCAGCATCAGCCCAATATCAGCATCAGCCCAATATCAGCATCAGCCCAATATCAGCATCAGCCCAATATCAGCATCAGCCCAATATCAGCATCAGCCCAATATCAGCATCAGCCCAATATCAGCATCAGCCCAATATCAGCATCAGCCCAATATCAGCATCAGCCCAATATCAGCATCAGCCCAATATCAGCATCAGCCCAATATCAGCATCAGCCCAATATCAGCATCAGCCCAATATCAGCATCAGCCCAATATCAGCATCAGCCCAATATCAGCATCAGCCCAATATCAGCATCAGCCCAATATCAGCATCAGCCCAATATCAGCATCAGCCCAATATCAGCATCAGCCCAATATCAGCATCAGCCCAATATCAGCATCAGCCCAATATCAGCATCAGCCCAATATCAGCATCAGCCCAATATCAGCATCAGCCCAATATCAGCATCAGCCCAATATCAGCATCAGCCCAATATCAGCATCAGCCCAATATCAGCATCAGCCCAATATCAGCATCAGCCCAATATCAGCATCAGCCCAATATCAGCATCAGCCCAATATCAGCATCAGCCCAATATCAGCATCAGCCCAATATCAGCATCAGCCCAATATCAGCATCAGCCCAATATCAGCATCAGCCCAATATCAGCATCAGCCCAATATCAGCATCAGCCCAATATCAGCATCAGCCCAATATCAGCATCAGCCCAATATCAGCATCAGCCCAATATCAGCATCAGCCCAATATCAGCATCAGCCCAATATCAGCATCAGCTGATATTATATCATATTGGGCTGCTTCTCTGCCCCCAGCCAAGCTTATAGGCCTGCAGAGTGTCTAGGGCTGATGCTGATATTGGGCTGATGCTGATATTGGGCTGATGCTGATATTGGGCTGATGCTGATATTGGGCTGATGCTGATATTGGGCTGATGCTGATATTGGGCTGATGCTGATATTGGGCTGATGCTGATATTGGGCTGATGCTGATATTGGGCTGATGCTGATATTGGGCTGATGCTGATATTGGGCTGATGCTGATATTGGGCTGATGCTGATATTGGGCTGATGCTGATATTGGGCTGATGCTGATATTGGGCTGATGCTGATATTGGGCTGATGCTGATATTGGGCTGATGCTGATATTGGGCTGATGCTGATATTGGGCTGATGCTGATATTGGGCTGATGCTGATATTGGGCTGATGCTGATATTGGGCTGATGCTGATATTGGGCTGATGCTGATATTGGGCTGATGCTGATATTGGGCTGATGCTGATATTTGGCTGATGCTGATATTGGGCTGATGCTGATATTGGGCTGATGCTGATATTGGGCTGATGCTGATATTGGGCTGATGCTGATATTGGGCTGATGCTGATATTGGGCTGATGCTGATATTGGGCTGATGCTGATATTGGGCTGATGCTGATATTGGGCTGATGCTGATATTGGGCTGATGCTGATATTGGGCTGATGCTGATATTGGGCTGATGCTGATATTGGGCTGATGCTGATATTGGGCTGATGCTGATATTGGGCTGATGCTGATATTGGGCTGATGCTGATATTGGGCTGATGCTGATATTGGGCTGATGCTGATATTGGGCTGATGCTGATATTGGGCTGATGCTGATATTGGGCTGATGCTGATATTGGGCTGATGCTGATATTGGGCTGATGCTGATATTGGGCTGATGCTGATATTGGGCTGATGCTGATATTGGGCTGATGCTGATATTGGGCTGATGCTGATATTGGGCTGATGCTGATATTGGGCTGATGCTGATATTGGGCTGATGCTGATATTGGGCTGATGCTGATATTGGAAACCTTGTCTGAACCCCTCCATCCTTCCTGTAGCTGCTCAGACTCTGCTTCTCTGCCCCCAGCCAAGCTTATAGGCCTGCAGAGTGTCTAGTTTTGAAGATACAGACTCTGCTAAGCAAAAGTGAACAGGGCCAAACTGGGCTTATTTCGCTGTGAAAGTGACATTTAGGCACGGAGTTGGAAAACCTTGTCTGAACCCCTCCATCCTTCCTGTAGCTGCTCAGACTCTGCTTCTCTGCCCCCAGCCAAGCTTATAGGCCTGCAGAGTGTCTAGTTTTGAAGATACAGACTCTGCTAAGCAAAAGTGAACAGGGCCAAACTGGGCTTATTTCGCTGTGAAAGTGACATTTAGGCACGGAGTTGGAAAACCTTGTCTGAACCCCTCCATCCTTCCTGTAGCTGCTCAGACTCTGCTTCTCTGCCCCCAGCCAAGCTTATAGGCCTGCAGAGTGTCTAGTTTTGAAGATACAGACTCTGCTAAGCAAAAGTGAACAGGGCCAAACTGGGCTTATTTCGCTGTGAAAGTGACATTTAGGCACGGAGTTGGAAAACCTTGTCTGAACCCCTCCATCCTTCCTGTAGCTGCTCAGACTCTGCTTCTCTGCCCCCAGCCAAGCTTATAGGCCTGCAGAGTGTCTAGTTTTGAAGATACAGACTCTGCTAAGCAAAAGTGAACAGGGCCAAACTGGGCTTATTTCGCTGTGAAAGTGACATTTAGGCACGGAGTTGGAAAACCTTGTCTGAACCCCTCCATCCTTCCTGTAGCTGCTCAGACTCTGCTTCTCTGCCCCCAGCCAAGCTTATAGGCCTGCAGAGTGTCTAGTTTTGAAGATACAGACTCTGCTAAGCAAAAGTGAACAGGGCCAAACTGGGCTTATTTCGCTGTGAAAGTGACATTTAGGCACGGAGTTGGAAAACCTTGTCTGAACCCCTCCATCCTTCCTGTAGCTGCTCAGACTCTGCTTCTCTGCCCCCAGCCAAGCTTATAGGCCTGCAGAGTGTCTAGTTTTGAAGATACAGACTCTGCTAAGCAAAAGTGAACAGGGCCAAACTGGGCTTATTTCGCTGTGAAAGTGACATTTAGGCACGGAGTTGGAAAACCTTGTCTGAACCCCTCCATCCTTCCTGTAGCTGCTCAGACTCTGCTTCTCTGCCCCCAGCCAAGCTTATAGGCCTGCAGAGTGTCTAGTTTTGAAGATACAGACTCTGCTAAGCAAAAGTGAACAGGGCCAAACTGGGCTTATTTCGCTGTGAAAGTGACATTTAGGCACGGAGTTGGAAAACCTTGTCTGAACCCCTCCATCCTTCCTGTAGCTGCTCAGACTCTGCTTCTCTGCCCCCAGCCAAGCTTATAGGCCTGCAGAGTGTCTAGTTTTGAAGATACAGACTCTGCTAAGCAAAAGTGAACAGGGCCAAACTGGGCTTATTTCGCTGTGAAAGTGACATTTAGGCACGGAGTTGGAAAACCTTGTCTGAACCCCTCCATCCTTCCTGTAGCTGCTCAGACTCTGCTTCTCTGCCCCCAGCCAAGCTTATAGGCCTGCAGAGTGTCTAGTTTTGAAGATACAGACTCTGCTAAGCAAAAGTGAACAGGGCCAAACTGGGCTTATTTCGCTGTGAAAGTGACATTTAGGCACGGAGTTGGAAAACCTTGTCTGAACCCCTCCATCCTTCCTGTAGCTGCTCAGACTCTGCTTCTCTGCCCCCAGCCAAGCTTATAGGCCTGCAGAGTGTCTAGTTTTGAAGATACAGACTCTGCTAAGCAAAAGTGAACAGGGCCAAACTGGGCTTATTTCGCTGTGAAATTTCGATGTCACTTTCACAGCGAAATAAGCCCAGTTTGGCCCTGTTCACTTTTGCTTAGCAGAGTCTGTATCTTCAAAACTAGACACTCTGCAGGCCTATAAGCTTGGCTGGGGGCAGAGAAGCAGAGTCTGAGCAGCTACAGGAAGGATGGAGGGGTTCAGACAAGGTTTTCCAACTCCGTGCCTAAATGTCACTTTCACAGCGAAATAAGCCCAGTTTGGCCCTGTTCACTTTTGCTTAGCAGAGTCTGTATCTTCAAAACTAGACACTCTGCAGGCCTATAAGCTTGGCTGGGGGCAGAGAAGCAGAGTCTGAGCAGCTACAGGAAGGATGGAGGGTTTCAGACAAGGTTTTCCAACTCCGTGCCTAAATGTCACTTTCACAGCGACATAAGCCCAGTTTGGCCCTGTTCACTTTTGCTTAGCAGAGTCTGTATCTTCAAAACTAGACACTCTGCAGGCCTATAAGCTTGGCTGGGGGCAGAGAAGCAGAGTCTGAGCAGCTACAGGAAGGATGGAGGGGTTCAGACAAGGTTTTCCAAGTCCGTGCCTAAATGTCACTTTCACAGCGAAATAAGCCCAGTTTGGCCCTGTTCACTTTTGCTTAGCAGAGTCTGTATCTTCAAAACTAGACACTCTGCAGGCCTATAAGCTTGGCTGGGGGCAGAGAAGCAGAGTCTGAGCAGCTACAGGAAGGATGGAGGGGTTCAGACAAGGTTTTCCAACTCCGTGCCTAAATGTCACTTTCACAGCGAAATAAGCCCAGTTTGGCCCTGTTCACTTTTGCTTAGCAGAGTCTGTATCTTCAAAACTAGACACTCTGCAGGCCTATAAGCTTGGCTGGGGGCAGAGAAGCAGAGTCTGAGCAGCTACAGGAAGGATGGAGGGGTTCAGACAAGGTTTTCCAACTCCGTGCCTAAATGTCACTTTCACAGCGACATAAGCCCAGTTTGGCCCTGTTCACTTTTGCTTAGCAGAGTCTGTATCTTCAAAACTAGACACTCTGCAGGCCTATAAGCTTGGCTGGGGGCAGAGAAGCAGAGTCTGAGCAGCTACAGGAAGGATGGAGGGGTTCAGACAAGGTTTTCCAAGTCCGTGCCTAAATGTCACTTTCACAGCGAAATAAGCCCAGTTTGGCCCTGTTCACTTTTGCTTAGCAGAGTCTGTATCTTCAAAACTAGACACTCTGCAGGCCTATAAGCTTGGCTGGGGGCAGAGAAGCAGAGTCTGAGCAGCTACAGGAAGGATGGAGGGGTTCAGACAAGGTTTTCCAACTCCGTGCCTAAATGTCACTTTCACAGCGAAATAAGCCCAGTTTGGCCCTGTTCACTTTTGCTTAGCAGAGTCTGTATCTTCAAAACTAGACACTCTGCAGGCCTATAAGCTTGGCTGGGGGCAGAGAAGCAGAGTCTGAGCAGCTACAGGAAGGATGGAGGGGTTCAGACAAGGTTTTCCAACTCCGTGCCTAAATGTCACTTTCACAGCGAAATAAGCCCAGTTTGGCCCTGTTCACTTTTGCTTAGCAGAGTCTGTATCTTCAAAACTAGACACTCTGCAGGCCTATAAGCTTGGCTGGGGGCAGAGAAGCAGAGTCTGAGCAGCTACAGGAAGGATGGAGGGGTTCAGACAAGGTTTTCCAACTCCGTGCCTAAATGTCACTTTCACAGCGAAATAAGCCCAGTTTGGCCCTGTTCACTTTTGCTTAGCAGAGTCTGTATCTTCAAAACTAGACACTCTGCAGGCCTATAAGCTTGGCTGGGGGCAGAGAAGCAGAGTCTGAGCAGCTACAGGAAGGATGGAGGGGTTCAGACAAGGTTTTCCAACTCCGTGCCTAAATGTCACTTTCACAGCGAAATAAGCCCAGTTTGGCCCTGTTCACTTTTGCTTAGCAGAGTCTGTATCTTCAAAACTAGACACTCTGCAGGCCTATAAGCTTGGCTGGGGGCAGAGAAGCAGAGTCTGAGCAGCTACAGGAAGGATGGAGGGGTTCAGACAAGGTTTTCCAACTCCGTGCCTAAATGTCACTTTCACAGCGAAATAAGCCCAGTTTGGCCCTGTTCACTTTTGCTTAGCAGAGTCTGTATCTTCAAAACTAGACACTCTGCAGGCCTATAAGCTTGGCTGGGGGCAGAGAAGCAGAGTCTGAGCAGCTACAGGAAGGATGGAGGGGTTCAGACAAGGTTTTCCAACTCCGTGCCTAAATGTCACTTTCACAGCGAAATAAGCCCAGTTTGGCCCTGTTCACTTTTGCTTAGCAGAGTCTGTATCTTCAAAACTAGACACTCTGCAGGCCTATAAGCTTGGCTGGGGGCAGAGAAGCAGAGTCTGAGCAGCTACAGGAAGGATGGAGGGGTTCAGACAAGGTTTTCCAACTCCGTGCCTAAATGTCACTTTCACAGCGAAATAAGCCCAGTTTGGCCCTGTTCACTTTTGCTTAGCAGAGTCTGTATCTTCAAAACTAGACACTCTGCAGGCCTATAAGCTTGGCTGGGGGCAGAGAAGCAGAGTCTGAGCAGCTACAGGAAGGATGGAGGGGTTCAGACAAGGTTTTCCAACTCCGTGCCTAAATGTCACTTTCACAGCGAAATAAGCCCAGTTTGGCCCTGTTCACTTTTGCTTAGCAGAGTCTGTATCTTCAAAACTAGACACTCTGCAGGCCTATAAGCTTGGCTGGGGGCAGAGAAGCAGAGTCTGAGCAGCTACAGGAAGGATGGAGGGGTTCAGACAAGGTTTTCCAACTCCGTGCCTAAATGTCACTTTCACAGCGAAATAAGCCCAGTTTGGCCCTGTTCACTTTTGCTTAGCAGAGTCTGTATCTTCAAAACTAGACACTCTGCAGGCCTATAAGCTTGGCTGGGGGCAGAGAAGCAGAGTCTGAGCAGCTACAGGAAGGATGGAGGGGTTCAGACAAGGTTTTCCAAGTCCGTGCCTAAATGTCACTTTCACAGCGAAATAAGCCCAGTTTGGCCCTGTTCACTTTTGCTTAGCAGAGTCTGTATCTTCAAAACTAGACACTCTGCAGGCCTATATCAGCCCAATATCAATATCAGCCCAATATCAATATCAGCCCAATATCAGCATCAGCCCAATATCAGCATCAGCCCAATATCAGCATCAGCCCAATATCAGCATCAGCCCAATATCAGCATCAGCCCAATATCAGCATCAGCCCAATATCAGCATCAGCCCAATATCAGCATCAGCCCAATATCAGCATCAGCCCAATATCAGCATCAGCCCAATATCAGCATCAGCCCAATATCAGCATCAGCCCAATATCAGCATCAGCCCAATATCAGCATCAGCCCAATATCAGCATCAGCCCAATATCAGCATCAGCCCAATATCAGCATCAGCCCAATATCAGCATCAGCCCAATATCAGCATCAGCCCAATATCAGCATCAGCCCAATATCAGCATCAGCCCAATATCAGCATCAGCCCAATATCAGCATCAGCCCAATATCAGCATCAGCCCAATATCAGCATCAGCCCAATATCAGCATCAGCCCAATATCAGCATCAGCCCAATATCAGCATCAGCCCAATATCAGCATCAGCCCAATATCAGCATCAGCCCAATATCAGCATCAGCCCAATATCAGCATCAGCCCAATATCAGCATCAGCCCAATATCAGCATCAGCCCAATATCAGCATCAGCCCAATATCAGCATCAGCCCAATATCAGCATCAGCCCAATATCAGCATCAGCCCAATATCAGCATCAGCCCAATATCAGCATCAGCCCAATATCAGCATCAGCCCAATATCAGCATCAGCCCAATATCAGCATCAGCCCAATATCAGCATCAGCCCAATATCAGCATCAGCCCAATATCAGCATCAGCCCAATATCAGCATCAGCCCAATATCAGCATCAGCCCAATATCAGCATCAGCCCAATATCAGCATCAGCCCAATATCAGCATCAGCCCAATATCAGCATCAGCCCAATATCAGCATCAGCCCAATATCAGCATCAGCCCAATATCAGCATCAGCCCAATATCAGCATCAGCCCAATATCAGCATCAGCCCAATATCAGCATCAGCCCAATATCAGCATCAGCCCAATATCAGCATCAGCCCAATATCAGCATCAGCCCAATATCAGCATCAGCCCAATATCAGCATCAGCCCAATATCAGCATCAGCCCAATATCAGCATCAGCCCAATATCAGCATCAGCCCAATATCAGCATCAGCCCAATATCAGCATCAGCCCAATATCAGCATCAGCCCAATATCAGCATCAGCCCAATATCAGCATCAGCCCAATATCAGCATCAGCCCAATATCAGCATCAGCCCAATATCAGCATCAGCCCAATATCAGCATCAGCCCAATATCAGCATCAGCCCAATATCAGCATCAGCCCAATATCAGCATCAGCCCAATATCAGCATCAGCCCAATATCAGCATCAGCCCAATATCAGCATCAGCCCAATATCAGCATCAGCCCAATATCAGCATCAGCCCAATATCAGCATCAGCCCAATATCAGCATCAGCCCAATATCAGCATCAGCCCAATATCAGCATCAGCCCAATATCAGCATCAGCCCAATATCAGCATCAGCCCAATATCAGCATCAGCTGATATTATATCATATTGGGCTGCTTCTCTGCCCCCAGCCAAGCTTATAGGCCTGCAGAGTGTCTAGGGCTGATGCTGATATTGGGCTGATGCTGATATTGGGCTGATGCTGATATTGGGCTGATGCTGATATTGGGCTGATGCTGATATTGGGCTGATGCTGATATTGGGCTGATGCTGATATTGGGCTGATGCTGATATTGGGCTGATGCTGATATTGGGCTGATGCTGATATTGGGCTGATGCTGATATTGGGCTGATGCTGATATTGGGCTGATGCTGATATTGGGCTGATGCTGATATTGGGCTGATGCTGATATTGGGCTGATGCTGATATTGGGCTGATGCTGATATTGGGCTGATGCTGATATTGGGCTGATGCTGATATTGGGCTGATGCTGATATTGGGCTGATGCTGATATTGGGCTGATGCTGATATTGGGCTGATGCTGATATTGGGCTGATGCTGATATTGGGCTGATGCTGATATTGGGCTGATGCTGATATTGGGCTGATGCTGATATTGGGCTGATGCTGATATTGGGCTGATGCTGATATTGGGCTGATGCTGATATTGGGCTGATGCTGATATTGGGCTGATGCTGATATTGGGCTGATGCTGATATTGGGCTGATGCTGATATTGGGCTGATGCTGATATTGGGCTGATGCTGATATTGGGCTGATGCTGATATTGGGCTGATGCTGATATTGGGCTGATGCTGATATTGGGCTGATGCTGATATTGGGCTGATGCTGATATTGGGCTGATGCTGATATTGGGCTGATGCTGATATTGGGCTGATGCTGATATTGGGCTGATGCTGATATTGGGCTGATGCTGATATTGGGCTGATGCTGATATTGGGCTGATGCTGATATTGGGCTGATGCTGATATTGGGCTGATGCTGATATTGGGCTGATGCTGATATTGGGCTGATGCTGATATTGGAAACCTTGTCTGAACCCCTCCATCCTTCCTGTAGCTGCTCAGACTCTGCTTCTCTGCCCCCAGCCAAGCTTATAGGCCTGCAGAGTGTCTAGTTTTGAAGATACAGACTCTGCTAAGCAAAAGTGAACAGGGCCAAACTGGGCTTATTTCGCTGTGAAAGTGACATTTAGGCACGGAGTTGGAAAACCTTGTCTGAACCCCTCCATCCTTCCTGTAGCTGCTCAGACTCTGCTTCTCTGCCCCCAGCCAAGCTTATAGGCCTGCAGAGTGTCTAGTTTTGAAGATACAGACTCTGCTAAGCAAAAGTGAACAGGGCCAAACTGGGCTTATTTCGCTGTGAAAGTGACATTTAGGCACGGAGTTGGAAAACCTTGTCTGAACCCCTCCATCCTTCCTGTAGCTGCTCAGACTCTGCTTCTCTGCCCCCAGCCAAGCTTATAGGCCTGCAGAGTGTCTAGTTTTGAAGATACAGACTCTGCTAAGCAAAAGTGAACAGGGCCAAACTGGGCTTATTTCGCTGTGAAAGTGACATTTAGGCACGGAGTTGGAAAACCTTGTCTGAACCCCTCCATCCTTCCTGTAGCTGCTCAGACTCTGCTTCTCTGCCCCCAGCCAAGCTTATAGGCCTGCAGAGTGTCTAGTTTTGAAGATACAGACTCTGCTAAGCAAAAGTGAACAGGGCCAAACTGGGCTTATTTCGCTGTGAAAGTGACATTTAGGCACGGAGTTGGAAAACCTTGTCTGAACCCCTCCATCCTTCCTGTAGCTGCTCAGACTCTGCTTCTCTGCCCCCAGCCAAGCTTATAGGCCTGCAGAGTGTCTAGTTTTGAAGATACAGACTCTGCTAAGCAAAAGTGAACAGGGCCAAACTGGGCTTATTTCGCTGTGAAAGTGACATTTAGGCACGGAGTTGGAAAACCTTGTCTGAACCCCTCCATCCTTCCTGTAGCTGCTCAGACTCTGCTTCTCTGCCCCCAGCCAAGCTTATAGGCCTGCAGAGTGTCTAGTTTTGAAGATACAGACTCTGCTAAGCAAAAGTGAACAGGGCCAAACTGGGCTTATTTCGCTGTGAAAGTGACATTTAGGCACGGAGTTGGAAAACCTTGTCTGAACCCCTCCATCCTTCCTGTAGCTGCTCAGACTCTGCTTCTCTGCCCCCAGCCAAGCTTATAGGCCTGCAGAGTGTCTAGTTTTGAAGATACAGACTCTGCTAAGCAAAAGTGAACAGGGCCAAACTGGGCTTATTTCGCTGTGAAAGTGACATTTAGGCACGGAGTTGGAAAACCTTGTCTGAACCCCTCCATCCTTCCTGTAGCTGCTCAGACTCTGCTTCTCTGCCCCCAGCCAAGCTTATAGGCCTGCAGAGTGTCTAGTTTTGAAGATACAGACTCTGCTAAGCAAAAGTGAACAGGGCCAAACTGGGCTTATTTCGCTGTGAAAGTGACATTTAGGCACGGAGTTGGAAAACCTTGTCTGAACCCCTCCATCCTTCCTGTAGCTGCTCAGACTCTGCTTCTCTGCCCCCAGCCAAGCTTATAGGCCTGCAGAGTGTCTAGTTTTGAAGATACAGACTCTGCTAAGCAAAAGTGAACAGGGCCAAACTGGGCTTATTTCGCTGTGAAAGTGACATTTAGGCACGGAGTTGGAAAACCTTGTCTGAACCCCTCCATCCTTCCTGTAGCTGCTCAGACTCTGCTTCTCTGCCCCCAGCCAAGCTTATAGGCCTGCAGAGTGTCTAGTTTTGAAGATACAGACTCTGCTAAGCAAAAGTGAACAGGGCCAAACTGGGCTTATTTCGCTGTGAAAGTGACATTTAGGCACGGAGTTGGAAAACCTTGTCTGAACCCCTCCATCCTTCCTGTAGCTGCTCAGACTCTGCTTCTCTGCCCCCAGCCAAGCTTATAGGCCTGCAGAGTGTCTAGTTTTGAAGATACAGACTCTGCTAAGCAAAAGTGAACAGGGCCAAACTGGGTTTATTTCGCTGTGAAAGTGACATTTAGGCACGGAGTTGGAAAACCTTGTCTGAACCCCTCCATCCTTCCTGTAGCTGCTCAGACTCTGCTTCTCTGCCCCCAGCCAAGCTTATAGGCCTGCAGAGTGTCTAGTTTTGAAGATACAGACTCTGCTAAGCAAAAGTGAACAGGGCCAAACTGGGCTTATTTCGCTGTGAAAGTGACATTTAGGCACGGAGTTGGAAAACCTTGTCTGAACCCCTCCATCCTTCCTGTAGCTGCTCAGACTCTGCTTCTCTGCCCCCAGCCAAGCTTATAGGCCTGCAGAGTGTCTAGTTTTGAAGATACAGACTCTGCTAAGCAAAAGTGAACAGGGCCAAACTGGGCTTATTTCGCTGTGAAAGTGACATTTAGGCACGGAGTTGGAAAACCTTGTCTGAACCCCTCCATCCTTCCTGTAGCTGCTCAGACTCTGCTTCTCTGCCCCCAGCCAAGCTTATAGGCCTGCAGAGTGTCTAGTTTTGAAGATACAGACTCTGCTAAGCAAAAGTGAACAGGGCCAAACTGGGCTTATTTCGCTGTGAAAGTGACATTTAGGCACGGAGTTGGAAAACCTTGTCTGAACCCCTCCATCCTTCCTGTAGCTGCTCAGACTCTGCTTCTCTGCCCCCAGCCAAGCTTATAGGCCTGCAGAGTGTCTAGTTTTGAAGATACAGACTCTGCTAAGCAAAAGTGAACAGGGCCAAACTGGGCTTATTTCGCTGTGAAAGTGACATTTAGGCACGGAGTTGGAAAACCTTGTCTGAACCCCTCCATCCTTCCTGTAGCTGCTCAGACTCTGCTTCTCTGCCCCCAGCCAAGCTTATAGGCCTGCAGAGTGTCTAGTTTTGAAGATACAGACTCTGCTAAGCAAAAGTGAACAGGGCCAAACTGGGCTTATTTCGCTGTGAAAGTGACATTTAGGCACGGAGTTGGAAAACCTTGTCTGAACCCCTCCATCCTTCCTGTAGCTGCTCAGACTCTGCTTCTCTGCCCCCAGCCAAGCTTATAGGCCTGCAGAGTGTCTAGTTTTGAAGATACAGACTCTGCTAAGCAAAAGTGAACAGGGCCAAACTGGGCTTATTTCGCTGTGAAAGTGACATTTAGGCACGGAGTTGGAAAACCTTGTCTGAACCCCTCCATCCTTCCTGTAGCTGCTCAGACTCTGCTTCTCTGCCCCCAGCCAAGCTTATAGGCCTGCAGAGTGTCTAGTTTTGAAGATACAGACTCTGCTAAGCAAAAGTGAACAGGGCCAAACTGGGCTTATTTCGCTGTGAAATTTCGATGTCACTTTCACAGCGAAATAAGCCCAGTTTGGCCCTGTTCACTTTTGCTTAGCAGAGTCTGTATCTTCAAAACTAGACACTCTGCAGGCCTATAAGCTTGGCTGGGGGCAGAGAAGCAGAGTCTGAGCAGCTACAGGAAGGATGGAGGGGTTCAGACAAGGTTTTCCAACTCCGTGCCTAAATGTCACTTTCACAGCGAAATAAGCCCAGTTTGGCCCTGTTCCCTTTTGCTTAGCAGAGTCTGTATCTTCAAAACTAGACACTCTGCAGGCCTATAAGCTTGGCTGGGGGCAGAGAAGCAGAGTCTGAGCAGCTACAGGAAGGATGGAGGGGTTCAGACAAGGTTTTCCAACTCCGTGCCTAAATGTCACTTTCACAGCGAAATAAGCCCAGTTTGGCCCTGTTCACTTTTGCTTAGCAGAGTCTGTATCTTCAAAACTAGACACTCTGCAGGCCTATAAGCTTGGCTGGGGGCAGAGAAGCAGAGTCTGAGCAGCTACAGGAAGGATGGAGGGGTTCAGACAAGGTTTTCCAACTCCGTGCCTAAATGTCACTTTCACAGCGAAATAAGCCCAGTTTGGCCCTGTTCACTTTTGCTTAGCAGAGTCTGTATCTTCAAAACTAGACACTCTGCAGGCCTATAAGCTTGGCTGGGGGCAGAGAAGCAGAGTCTGAGCAGCTACAGGAAGGATGGAGGGGTTCAGACAAGGTTTTCCAACTCCGTGCCTAAATGTCACTTTCACAGCGAAATAAGCCCAGTTTGGCCCTGTTCACTTTTGCTTAGCAGAGTCTGTATCTTCAAAACTAGACACTCTGCAGGCCTATAAGCTTGGCTGGGGGCAGAGAAGCAGAGTCTGAGCAGCTACAGGAAGGATGGAGGGGTTCAGACAAGGTTTTCCAACTCCGTGCCTAAATGTCACTTTCACAGCGAAATAAGCCCAGTTTGGCCCTGTTCACTTTTGCTTAGCAGAGTCTGTATCTTCAAAACTAGACACTCTGCAGGCCTATAAGCTTGGCTGGGGGCAGAGAAGCAGAGTCTGAGCAGCTACAGGAAGGATGGAGGGGTTCAGACAAGGTTTTCCAACTCCGTGCCTAAATGTCACTTTCACAGCGAAATAAGCCCAGTTTGGCCCTGTTCACTTTTGCTTAGCAGAGTCTGTATCTTCAAAACTAGACACTCTGCAGGCCTATAAGCTTGGCTGGGGGCAGAGAAGCAGAGTCTGAGCAGCTACAGGAAGGATGGAGGGGTTCAGACAAGGTTTTCCAACTCCGTGCCTAAATGTCACTTTCACAGCGAAATAAGCCCAGTTTGGCCCTGTTCACTTTTGCTTAGCAGAGTCTGTATCTTCAAAACTAGACACTCTGCAGGCCTATAAGCTTGGCTGGGGGCAGAGAAGCAGAGTCTGAGCAGCTACAGGAAGGATGGAGGGGTTCAGACAAGGTTTTCCAACTCCGTGCCTAAATGTCACTTTCACAGCGAAATAAGCCCAGTTTGGCCCTGTTCACTTTTGCTTAGCAGAGTCTGTATCTTCAAAACTAGACACTCTGCAGGCCTATAAGCTTGGCTGGGGGCAGAGAAGCAGAGTCTGAGCAGCTACAGGAAGGATGGAGGGGTTCAGACAAGGTTTTCCAACTCCGTGCCTAAATGTCACTTTCACAGCGAAATAAGCCCAGTTTGGCCCTGTTCACTTTTGCTTAGCAGAGTCTGTATCTTCAAAACTAGACACTCTGCAGGCCTATAAGCTTGGCTGGGGGCAGAGAAGCAGAGTCTGAGCAGCTACAGGAAGGATGGAGGGGTTCAGACAAGGTTTTCCAACTCCGTGCCTAAATGTCACTTTCACAGCGAAATAAGCCCAGTTTGGCCCTGTTCACTTTTGCTTAGCAGAGTCTGTATCTTCAAAACTAGACACTCTGCAGGCCTATAAGCTTGGCTGGGGGCAGAGAAGCAGAGTCTGAGCAGCTACAGGAAGGATGGAGGGGTTCAGACAAGGTTTTCCAACTCCGTGCCTAAATGTCACTTTCACAGCGAAATAAGCCCAGTTTGGCCCTGTTCACTTTTGCTTAGCAGAGTCTGTATCTTCAAAACTAGACACTCTGCAGGCCTATAAGCTTGGCTGGGGGCAGAGAAGCAGAGTCTGAGCAGCTACAGGAAGGATGGAGGGGTTCAGACAAGGTTTTCCAACTCCGTGCCTAAATGTCACTTTCACAGCGAAATAAGCCCAGTTTGGCCCTGTTCACTTTTGCTTAGCAGAGTCTGTATCTTCAAAACTAGACACTCTGCAGGCCTATAAGCTTGGCTGGGGGCAGAGAAGCAGAGTCTGAGCAGCTACAGGAAGGATGGAGGGGTTCAGACAAGGTTTTCCAACTCCGTGCCTAAATGTCACTTTCACAGCGAAATAAGCCCAGTTTGGCCCTGTTCACTTTTGCTTAGCAGAGTCTGTATCTTCAAAACTAGACACTCTGCAGGCCTATAAGCTTGGCTGGGGGCAGAGAAGCAGAGTCTGAGCAGCTACAGGAAGGATGGAGGGGTTCAGACAAGGTTTTCCAACTCCGTGCCTAAATGTCACTTTCACAGCGAAATAAGCCCAGTTTGGCCCTGTTCACTTTTGCTTAGCAGAGTCTGTATCTTCAAAACTAGACACTCTGCAGGCCTATAAGCTTGGCTGGGGGCAGAGAAGCAGAGTCTGAGCAGCTACAGGAAGGATGGAGGGGTTCAGACAAGGTTTTCCAACTCCGTGCCTAAATGTCACTTTCACAGCGAAATAAGCCCAGTTTGGCCCTGTTCACTTTTGCTTAGCAGAGTCTGTATCTTCAAAACTAGACACTCTGCAGGCCTATAAGCTTGGCTGGGGGCAGAGAAGCAGAGTCTGAGCAGCTACAGGAAGGATGGAGGGGTTCAGACAAGGTTTTCCAACTCCGTGCCTAAATGTCACTTTCACAGCGAAATAAGCCCAGTTTGGCCCTGTTCACTTTTGCTTAGCAGAGTCTGTATCTTCAAAACTAGACACTCTGCAGGCCTATAAGCTTGGCTGGGGGCAGAGAAGCAGAGTCTGAGCAGCTACAGGAAGGATGGAGGGGTTCAGACAAGGTTTTCCAACTCCGTGCCTAAATGTCACTTTCACAGCGAAATAAGCCCAGTTTGGCCCTGTTCACTTTTGCTTAGCAGAGTCTGTATCTTCAAAACTAGACACTCTGCAGGCCTATAAGCTTGGCTGGGGGCAGAGAAGCAGAGTCTGAGCAGCTACAGGAAGGATGGAGGGGTTCAGACAAGGTTTTCCAACTCCGTGCCTAAATGTCACTTTCACAGCGAAATAAGCCCAGTTTGGCCCTGTTCACTTTTGCTTAGCAGAGTCTGTATCTTCAAAACTAGACACTCTGCAGGCCTATAAGCTTGGCTGGGGGCAGAGAAGCAGAGTCTGAGCAGCTACAGGAAGGATGGAGGGGTTCAGACAAGGTTTTCCAACTCCGTGCCTAAATGTCACTTTCACAGCGAAATAAGCCCAGTTTGGCCCTGTTCACTTTTGCTTAGCAGAGTCTGTATCTTCAAAACTAGACACTCTGCAGGCCTATAAGCTTGGCTGGGGGCAGAGAAGCAGAGTCTGAGCAGCTACAGGAAGGATGGAGGGGTTCAGACAAGGTTTTCCAACTCCGTGCCTAAATGTCACTTTCACAGCGAAATAAGCCCAGTTTGGCCCTGTTCACTTTTGCTTAGCAGAGTCTGTATCTTCAAAACTAGACACTCTGCAGGCCTATAAGCTTGGCTGGGGGCAGAGAAGCAGAGTCTGAGCAGCTACAGGAAGGATGGAGGGGTTCAGACAAGGTTTTCCAACTCCGTGCCTAAATGTCACTTTCACAGCGAAATAAGCCCAGTTTGGCCCTGTTCACTTTTGCTTAGCAGAGTCTGTATCTTCAAAACTAGACACTCTGCAGGCCTATAAGCTTGGCTGGGGGCAGAGAAGCAGAGTCTGAGCAGCTACAGGAAGGATGGAGGGGTTCAGACAAGGTTTTCCAACTCCGTGCCTAAATGTCACTTTCACAGCGAAATAAGCCCAGTTTGGCCCTGTTCACTTTTGCTTAGCAGAGTCTGTATCTTCAAAACTAGACACTCTGCAGGCCTATAAGCTTGGCTGGGGGCAGAGAAGCAGAGTCTGAGCAGCTACAGGAAGGATGGAGGGGTTCAGACAAGGTTTTCCAACTCCGTGCCTAAATGTCACTTTCACAGCGAAATAAGCCCAGTTTGGCCCTGTTCACTTTTGCTTAGCAGAGTCTGTATCTTCAAAACTAGACACTCTGCAGGCCTATAAGCTTGGCTGGGGGCAGAGAAGCAGAGTCTGAGCAGCTACAGGAAGGATGGAGGGGTTCAGACAAGGTTTTCCAACTCCGTGCCTAAATGTCACTTTCACAGCGAAATAAGCCCAGTTTGGCCCTGTTCACTTTTGCTTAGCAGAGTCTGTATCTTCAAAACTAGACACTCTGCAGGCCTATAAGCTTGGCTGGGGGCAGAGAAGCAGAGTCTGAGCAGCTACAGGAAGGATGGAGGGGTTCAGACAAGGTTTTCCAACTCCGTGCCTAAATGTCACTTTCACAGCGAAATAAGCCCAGTTTGGCCCTGTTCACTTTTGCTTAGCAGAGTCTGTATCTTCAAAACTAGACACTCTGCAGGCCTATAAGCTTGGCTGGGGGCAGAGAAGCAGAGTCTGAGCAGCTACAGGAAGGATGGAGGGGTTCAGACAAGGTTTTCCAACTCCGTGCCTAAATGTCACTTTCACAGCGAAATAAGCCCAGTTTGGCCCTGTTCACTTTTGCTTAGCAGAGTCTGTATCTTCAAAACTAGACACTCTGCAGGCCTATAAGCTTGGCTGGGGGCAGAGAAGCAGAGTCTGAGCAGCTACAGGAAGGATGGAGGGGTTCAGACAAGGTTTTCCAACTCCGTGCCTAAATGTCACTTTCACAGCGAAATAAGCCCAGTTTGGCCCTGTTCACTTTTGCTTAGCAGAGTCTGTATCTTCAAAACTAGACACTCTGCAGGCCTATAAGCTTGGCTGGGGGCAGAGAAGCAGAGTCTGAGCAGCTACAGGAAGGATGGAGGGGTTCAGACAAGGTTTTCCAACTCCGTGCCTAAATGTCACTTTCACAGCGAAATAAGCCCAGTTTGGCCCTGTTCACTTTTGCTTAGCAGAGTCTGTATCTTCAAAACTAGACACTCTGCAGGCCTATAAGCTTGGCTGGGGGCAGAGAAGCAGAGTCTGAGCAGCTACAGGAAGGATGGAGGGGTTCAGACAAGGTTTTCCAAGTCCGTGCCTAAATGTCACTTTCACAGCGAAATAAGCCCAGTTTGGCCCTGTTCACTTTTGCTTAGCAGAGTCTGTATCTTCAAAACTAGACACTCTGCAGGCCTATATCAGCCCAATATCAATATCAGCCCAATATCAATATCAGCCCAATATCAGCATCAGCCCAATATCAGCATCAGCCCAATATCAGCATCAGCCCAATATCAGCATCAGCCCAATATCAGCATCAGCCCAATATCAGCATCAGCCCAATATCAGCATCAGCCCAATATCAGCATCAGCCCAATATCAGCATCAGCCCAATATCAGCATCAGCCCAATATCAGCATCAGCCCAATATCAGCATCAGCCCAATATCAGCATCAGCCCAATATCAGCATCAGCCCAATATCAGCATCAGCCCAATATCAGCATCAGCCCAATATCAGCATCAGCCCAATATCAGCATCAGCCCAATATCAGCATCAGCCCAATATCAGCATCAGCCCAATATCAGCATCAGCCCAATATCAGCATCAGCCCAATATCAGCATCAGCCCAATATCAGCATCAGCCCAATATCAGCATCAGCCCAATATCAGCATCAGCCCAATATCAGCATCAGCCCAATATCAGCATCAGCCCAATATCAGCATCAGCCCAATATCAGCATCAGCCCAATATCAGCATCAGCCCAATATCAGCATCAGCCCAATATCAGCATCAGCCCAATATCAGCATCAGCCCAATATCAGCATCAGCCCAATATCAGCATCAGCCCAATATCAGCATCAGCCCAATATCAGCATCAGCCCAATATCAGCATCAGCCCAATATCAGCATCAGCCCAATATCAGCATCAGCCCAATATCAGCATCAGCCCAATATCAGCATCAGCCCAATATCAGCATCAGCCCAATATCAGCATCAGCCCAATATCAGCATCAGCCCAATATCAGCATCAGCCCAATATCAGCATCAGCCCAATATCAGCATCAGCCCAATATCAGCATCAGCCCAATATCAGCATCAGCCCAATATCAGCATCAGCCCAATATCAGCATCAGCCCAATATCAGCATCAGCCCAATATCAGCATCAGCCCAATATCAGCATCAGCCCAATATCAGCATCAGCCCAATATCAGCATCAGCCCAATATCAGCATCAGCCCAATATCAGCATCAGCCCAATATCAGCATCAGCCCAATATCAGCATCAGCCCAATATCAGCATCAGCCCAATATCAGCATCAGCCCAATATCAGCATCAGCCCAATATCAGCATCAGCCCAATATCAGCATCAGCCCAATATCAGCATCAGCCCAATATCAGCATCAGCCCAATATCAGCATCAGCCCAATATCAGCATCAGCCCAATATCAGCATCAGCCCAATATCAGCATCAGCCCAATATCAGCATCAGCCCAATATCAGCATCAGCCCAATATCAGCATCAGCCCAATATCAGCATCAGCCCAATATCAGCATCAGCCCAATATCAGCATCAGCCCAATATCAGCATCAGCCCAATATCAGCATCAGCCCAATATCAGCATCAGCCCAATATCAGCATCAGCCCAATATCAGCATCAGCCCAATATCAGCATCAGCTGATATTATATCATATTGGGCTGCTTCTCTGCCCCAGCCAAGCTTATAGGCCTGCAGAGTGTCTAGGGCTGATGCTGATATTGGGCTGATGCTGATATTGGGCTGATGCTGATATTGGGCTGATGCTGATATTGGGCTGATGCTGATATTGGGCTGATGCTGATATTGGGCTGATGCTGATATTGGGCTGATGCTGATATTGGGCTGATGCTGATATTGGGCTGATGCTGATATTGGGCTGATGCTGATATTGGGCTGATGCTGATATTGGGCTGATGCTGATATTGGGCTGATGCTGATATTGGGCTGATGCTGATATTGGGCTGATGCTGATATTGGGCTGATGCTGATATTGGGCTGATGCTGATATTGGGCTGATGCTGATATTGGGCTGATGCTGATATTGGGCTGATGCTGATATTGGGCTGATGCTGATATTGGGCTGATGCTGATATTGGGCTGATGCTGATATTGGGCTGATGCTGATATTGGGCTGATGCTGATATTGGGCTGATGCTGATATTGGGCTGATGCTGATATTGGGCTGATGCTGATATTGGGCTGATGCTGATATTGGGCTGATGCTGATATTGGGCTGATGCTGATATTGGGCTGATGCTGATATTGGGCTGATGCTGATATTGGGCTGATGCTGATATTGGGCTGATGCTGATATTGGGCTGATGCTGATATTGGGCTGATGCTGATATTGGGCTGATGCTGATATTGGGCTGATGCTGATATTGGGCTGATGCTGATATTGGGCTGATGCTGATATTGGGCTGATGCTGATATTGGGCTGATGCTGATATTGGGCTGATGCTGATATTGGGCTGATGCTGATATTGGAAACCTTGTCTGAACCCCTCCATCCTTCCTGTAGCTGCTCAGACTCTGCTTCTCTGCCCCCAGCCAAGCTTATAGGCCTGCAGAGTGTCTAGTTTTGAAGATACAGACTCTGCTAAGCAAAAGTGAACATTGCCAAACTGGGCTTATTTCGCTGTGAAAGTGACATTTAGGCACGGAGTTGGAAAACCTTGTCTGAACCCCTCCATCCTTCCTGTAGCTGCTCAGACTCTGCTTCTCTGCCCCCAGCCAAGCTTATAGGCCTGCAGAGTGTCTAGTTTTGAAGATACAGACTCTGCTAAGCAAAAGTGAACAGGGCCAAACTGGGCTTATTTCGCTGTGAAAGTGACATTTAGGCACGGAGTTGGAAAACCTTGTCTGAACCCCTCCATCCTTCCTGTAGCTGCTCAGACTCTGCTTCTCTGCCCCCAGCCAAGCTTATAGGCCTGCAGAGTGTCTAGTTTTGAAGATACAGACTCTGCTAAGCAAAAGTGAACAGGGCCAAACTGGGCTTATTTCGCTGTGAAAGTGACATTTAGGCACGGAGTTGGAAAACCTTGTCTGAACCCCTCCATCCTTCCTGTAGCTGCTCAGACTCTGCTTCTCTGCCCCCAGCCAAGCTTATAGGCCTGCAGAGTGTCTAGTTTTGAAGATACAGACTCTGCTAAGCAAAAGTGAACAGGGCCAAACTGGGCTTATTTCGCTGTGAAAGTGACATTTAGGCACGGAGTTGGAAAACCTTGTCTGAACCCCTCCATCCTTCCTGTAGCTGCTCAGACTCTGCTTCTCTGCCCCCAGCCAAGCTTATAGGCCTGCAGAGTGTCTAGTTTTGAAGATACAGACTCTGCTAAGCAAAAGTGAACAGGGCCAAACTGGGCTTATTTCGCTGTGAAAGTGACATTTAGGCACGGAGTTGGAAAACCTTGTCTGAACCCCTCCATCCTTCCTGTAGCTGCTCAGACTCTGCTTCTCTGCCCCCAGCCAAGCTTATAGGCCTGCAGAGTGTCTAGTTTTGAAGATACAGACTCTGCTAAGCAAAAGTGAACAGGGCCAAACTGGGCTTATTTCGCTGTGAAAGTGACATTTAGGCACGGAGTTGGAAAACCTTGTCTGAACCCCTCCATCCTTCCTGTAGCTGCTCAGACTCTGCTTCTCTGCCCCCAGCCAAGCTTATAGGCCTGCAGAGTGTCTAGTTTTGAAGATACAGACTCTGCTAAGCAAAAGTGAACAGGGCCAAACTGGGCTTATTTCGCTGTGAAAGTGACATTTAGGCACGGAGTTGGAAAACCTTGTCTGAACCCCTCCATCCTTCCTGTAGCTGCTCAGACTCTGCTTCTCTGCCCCCAGCCAAGCTTATAGGCCTGCAGAGTGTCTAGTTTTGAAGATACAGACTCTGCTAAGCAAAAGTGAACAGGGCCAAACTGGGCTTATTTCGCTGTGAAAGTGACATTTAGGCACGGAGTTGGAAAACCTTGTCTGAACCCCTCCATCCTTCCTGTAGCTGCTCAGACTCTGCTTCTCTGCCCCCAGCCAAGCTTATAGGCCTGCAGAGTGTCTAGTTTTGAAGATACAGACTCTGCTAAGCAAAAGTGAACAGGGCCAAACTGGGCTTATTTCGCTGTGAAAGTGACATTTAGGCACGGAGTTGGAAAACCTTGTCTGAACCCCTCCATCCTTCCTGTAGCTGCTCAGACTCTGCTTCTCTGCCCCCAGCCAAGCTTATAGGCCTGCAGAGTGTCTAGTTTTGAAGATACAGACTCTGCTAAGCAAAAGTGAACAGGGCCAAACTGGGCTTATTTCGCTGTGAAATTTCGATGTCACTTTCACAGCGAAATAAGCCCAGTTTGGCCCTGTTCACTTTTGCTTAGCAGAGTCTGTATCTTCAAAACTAGACACTCTGCAGGCCTATAAGCTTGGCTGGGGGCAGAGAAGCAGAGTCTGAGCAGCTACAGGAAGGATGGAGGGGTTCAGACAAGGTTTTCCAACTCCGTGCCTAAATGTCACTTTCACAGCGAAATAAGCCCAGTTTGGCCCTGTTCACTTTTGCTTAGCAGAGTCTGTATCTTCAAAACTAGACACTCTGCAGGCCTATAAGCTTGGCTGGGGGCAGAGAAGCAGAGTCTGAGCAGCTACAGGAAGGATGGAGGGGTTCAGACAAGGTTTTCCAACTCCGTGCCTAAATGTCACTTTCACAGCGAAATAAGCCCAGTTTGGCCCTGTTCACTTTTGCTTAGCAGAGTCTGTATCTTCAAAACTAGACACTCTGCAGGCCTATAAGCTTGGCTGGGGGCAGAGAAGCAGAGTCTGAGCAGCTACAGGAAGGATGGAGGGGTTCAGACAAGGTTTTCCAACTCCGTGCCTAAATGTCACTTTCACAGCGAAATAAGCCCAGTTTGGCCCTGTTCACTTTTGCTTAGCAGAGTCTGTATCTTCAAAACTAGACACTCTGCAGGCCTATAAGCTTGGCTGGGGGCAGAGAAGCAGAGTCTGAGCAGCTACAGGAAGGATGGAGGGGTTCAGACAAGGTTTTCCAACTCCGTGCCTAAATGTCACTTTCACAGCGAAATAAGCCCAGTTTGGCCCTGTTCACTTTTGCTTAGCAGAGTCTGTATCTTCAAAACTAGACACTCTGCAGGCCTATAAGCTTGGCTGGGGGCAGAGAAGCAGAGTCTGAGCAGCTACAGGAAGGATGGAGGGGTTCAGACAAGGTTTTCCAACTCCGTGCCTAAATGTCACTTTCACAGCGAAATAAGCCCAGTTTGGCCCTGTTCACTTTTGCTTAGCAGAGTCTGTATCTTCAAAACTAGACACTCTGCAGGCCTATAAGCTTGGCTGGGGGCAGAGAAGCAGAGTCTGAGCAGCTACAGGAAGGATGGAGGGGTTCAGACAAGGTTTTCCAACTCCGTGCCTAAATGTCACTTTCACAGCGAAATAAGCCCAGTTTGGCCCTGTTCACTTTTGCTTAGCAGAGTCTGTATCTTCAAAACTAGACACTCTGCAGGCCTATAAGCTTGGCTGGGGGCAGAGAAGCAGAGTCTGAGCAGCTACAGGAAGGATGGAGGGGTTCAGACAAGGTTTTCCAACTCTGTGCCTAAATGTCACTTTCACAGCGAAATAAGCCCAGTTTGGCCCTGTTCACTTTTGCTTAGCAGAGTCTGTATCTTCAAAACTAGACACTCTGCAGGCCTATAAGCTTGGCTGGGGGCAGAGAAGCAGAGTCTGAGCAGCTACAGGAAGGATGGAGGGGTTCAGACAAGGTTTTCCAACTCCGTGCCTAAATGTCACTTTCACAGCGAAATAAGCCCAGTTTGGCCCTGTTCACTTTTGCTTAGCAGAGTCTGTATCTTCAAAACTAGACACTCTGCAGGCCTATAAGCTTGGCTGGGGGCAGAGAAGCAGAGTCTGAGCAGCTACAGGAAGGATGGAGGGGTTCAGACAAGGTTTTCCAACTCCGTGCCTAAATGTCACTTTCACAGCGAAATAAGCCCAGTTTGGCCCTGTTCACTTTTGCTTAGCAGAGTCTGTATCTTCAAAACTAGACACTCTGCAGGCCTATAAGCTTGGCTGGGGGCAGAGAAGCAGAGTCTGAGCAGCTACAGGAAGGATGGAGGGGTTCAGACAAGGTTTTCCAAGTCCGTGCCTAAATGTCACTTTCACAGCGAAATAAGCCCAGTTTGGCCCTGTTCACTTTTGCTTAGCAGAGTCTGTATCTTCAAAACTAGACACTCTGCAGGCCTATATCAGCCCAATATCAATATCAGCCCAATATCAATATCAGCCCAATATCAGCATCAGCCCAATATCAATATCAGCCCAATATCAGCATCAGCCCAATATCAGCATCAGCCCAATATCAGCATCAGCCCAATATCAGCATCAGCCCAATATCAGCATCAGCCCAATATCAGCATCAGCCCAATATCAGCATCAGCCCAATATCAGCATCAGCCCAATATCAGCATCAGCCCAATATCAGCATCAGCCCAATATCAGCATCAGCCCAATATCAGCATCAGCCCAATATCAGCATCAGCCCAATATCAGCATCAGCCCAATATCAGCATCAGCCCAATATCAGCATCAGCCCAATATCAGCATCAGCCCAATATCAGCATCAGCCCAATATCAGCATCAGCCCAATATCAGCATCAGCCCAATATCAGCATCAGCCCAATATCAGCATCAGCCCAATATCAGCATCAGCCCAATATCAGCATCAGCCCAATATCAGCATCAGCCCAATATCAGCATCAGCCCAATATCAGCATCAGCCCAATATCAGCATCAGCCCAATATCAGCATCAGCCCAATATCAGCATCAGCCCAATATCAGCATCAGCCCAATATCAGCATCAGCCCAATATCAGCATCAGCCCAATATCAGCATCAGCCCAATATCAGCATCAGCCCAATATCAGCATCAGCCCAATATCAGCATCAGCCCAATATCAGCATCAGCCCAATATCAGCATCAGCCCAATATCAGCATCAGCCCAATATCAGCATCAGCCCAATATCAGCATCAGCCCAATATCAGCATCAGCCCAATATCAGCATCAGCCCAATATCAGCATCAGCCCAATATCAGCATCAGCCCAATATCAGCATCAGCCCAATATCAGCATCAGCCCAATATCAGCATCAGCCCAATATCAGCATCAGCCCAATATCAGCATCAGCCCAATATCAGCATCAGCCCAATATCAGCATCAGCCCAATATCAGCATCAGCCCAATATCAGCATCAGCCCAATATCAGCATCAGCCCAATATCAGCATCAGCCCAATATCAGCATCAGCCCAATATCAGCATCAGCCCAATATCAGCATCAGCCCAATATCAGCATCAGCCCAATATCAGCATCAGCCCAATATCAGCCTCAGCCCAATATCAGCATCAGCCCAATATCAGCATCAGCCCAATATCAGCATCAGCCCAATATCAGCATCAGCCCTAGACACTCTGCAGGCCTATAAGCTTGGCTGGGGGCAGAGAAGCAGCCCAATATGATATAATATCAGCTGATGCTGATATTGGGCTGATGCTGATATTGGGCTGATGCTGATATTGGGCTGATGCTGATATTGGGCTGATGCTGATATTGGGCTGATGCTGATATTGGGCTGATGCTGATATTGGGCTGATGCTGATATTGGGCTGATGCTGATATTGGGCTGATGCTGATATTGGGCTGATGCTGATATTGGGCTGATGCTGATATTGGGCTGATGCTGATATTGGGCTGATGCTGATATTGGGCTGATGCTGATATTGGGCTGATGCTGATATTGGGCTGATGCTGATATTGGGCTGATGCTGATATTGGGCTGATGCTGATATTGGGCTGATGCTGATATTGGGCTGATGCTGATATTGGGCTGATGCTGATATTGGGCTGATGCTGATATTGGGCTGATGCTGATATTGGGCTGATGCTGATATTGGGCTGATGCTGATATTGGGCTGATGCTGATATTGGGCTGATGCTGATATTGGGCTGATGCTGATATTGGGCTGATGCTGATATTGGGCTGATGCTGATATTGGGCTGATGCTGATATTGGGCTGATATTGATATTGGGCTGATATTGATATTGGGCTGATATAGGCCTGCAGAGTGTCTAGTTTTGAAGATACAGACTCTGCTAAGCAAAAGTGAACAGGGCCAAACTGGGCTTATTTCGCTGTGAAAGTGACATTTAGGCACGGACTTGGAAAACCTTGTCTGAACCCCTCCATCCTTCCTGTAGCTGCTCAGACTCTGCTTCTCTGCCCCCAGCCAAGCTTATAGGCCTGCAGAGTGTCTAGTTTTGAAGATACAGACTCTGCTAAGCAAAAGTGAACAGGGCCAAACTGGGCTTATTTCGCTGTGAAAGTGACATTTAGGCACGGAGTTGGAAAACCTTGTCTGAACCCCTCCATCCTTCCTGTAGCTGCTCAGACTCTGCTTCTCTGCCCCCAGCCAAGCTTATAGGCCTGCAGAGTGTCTAGTTTTGAAGATACAGACTCTGCTAAGCAAAAGTGAACAGGGCCAAACTGGGCTTATTTCGCTGTGAAAGTGACATTTAGGCACGGAGTTGGAAAACCTTGTCTGAACCCCTCCATCCTTCCTGTAGCTGCTCAGACTCTGCTTCTCTGCCCCCAGCCAAGCTTATAGGCCTGCAGAGTGTCTAGTTTTGAAGATACAGACTCTGCTAAGCAAAAGTGAACAGGGCCAAACTGGGCTTATTTCGCTGTGAAAGTGACATTTAGGCACGGAGTTGGAAAACCTTGTCTGAACCCCTCCATCCTTCCTGTAGCTGCTCAGACTCTGCTTCTCTGCCCCCAGCCAAGCTTATAGGCCTGCAGAGTGTCTAGTTTTGAAGATACAGACTCTGCTAAGCAAAAGTGAACAGGGCCAAACTGGGCTTATTTCGCTGTGAAAGTGACATTTAGGCACGGAGTTGGAAAACCTTGTCTGAACCCCTCCATCCTTCCTGTAGCTGCTCAGACTCTGCTTCTCTGCCCCCAGCCAAGCTTATAGGCCTGCAGAGTGTCTAGTTTTGAAGATACAGACTCTGCTAAGCAAAAGTGAACAGGGCCAAACTGGGCTTATTTCGCTGTGAAAGTGACATTTAGGCACGGAGTTGGAAAACCTTGTCTGAACCCCTCCATCCTTCCTGTAGCTGCTCAGACTCTGCTTCTCTGCCCCCAGCCAAGCTTATAGGCCTGCAGAGTGTCTAGTTTTGAAGATACAGACTCTGCTAAGCAAAAGTGAACAGGGCCAAACTGGGCTTATTTCGCTGTGAAAGTGACATTTAGGCACGGAGTTGGAAAACCTTGTCTGAACCCCTCCATCCTTCCTGTAGCTGCTCAGACTCTGCTTCTCTGCCCCCAGCCAAGCTTATAGGCCTGCAGAGTGTCTAGTTTTGAAGATACAGACTCTGCTAAGCAAAAGTGAACAGGGCCAAACTGGGCTTATTTCGCTGTGAAAGTGACATTTAGGCACGGAGTTGGAAAACCTTGTCTGAACCCCTCCATCCTTCCTGTAGCTGCTCAGACTCTGCTTCTCTGCCCCCAGCCAAGCTTATAGGCCTGCAGAGTGTCTAGTTTTGAAGATACAGACTCTGCTAAGCAAAAGTGAACAGGGCCAAACTGGGCTTATTTCGCTGTGAAAGTGACATTTAGGCACGGAGTTGGAAAACCTTGTCTGAACCCCTCCATCCTTCCTGTAGCTGCTCAGACTCTGCTTCTCTGCCCCCAGCCAAGCTTATAGGCCTGCAGAGTGTCTAGTTTTGAAGATACAGACTCTGCTAAGCAAAAGTGAACAGGGCCAAACTGGGCTTATTTCGCTGTGAAAGTGACATTTAGGCACGGAGTTGGAAAACCTTGTCTGAACCCCTCCATCCTTCCTGTAGCTGCTCAGACTCTGCTTCTCTGCCCCCAGCCAAGCTTATAGGCCTGCAGAGTGTCTAGTTTTGAAGATACAGACTCTGCTAAGCAAAAGTGAACAGGGCCAAACTGGGCTTATTTCGCTGTGAAAGTGACATTTAGGCACGGAGTTGGAAAACCTTGTCTGAACCCCTCCATCCTTCCTGTAGCTGCTCAGACTCTGCTTCTCTGCCCCCAGCCAAGCTTATAGGCCTGCAGAGTGTCTAGTTTTGAAGATACAGACTCTGCTAAGCAAAAGTGAACAGGGCCAAACTGGGCTTATTTCGCTGTGAAAGTGACATTTAGGCACGGAGTTGGAAAACCTTGTCTGAACCCCTCCATCCTTCCTGTAGCTGCTCAGACTCTGCTTCTCTGCCCCCAGCCAAGCTTATAGGCCTGCAGAGTGTCTAGTTTTGAAGATACAGACTCTGCTAAGCAAAAGTGAACAGGGCCAAACTGGGCTTATTTCGCTGTGAAAGTGACATTTAGGCACGGAGTTGGAAAACCTTGTCTGAACCCCTCCATCCTTCCTGTAGCTGCTCAGACTCTGCTTCTCTGCCCCCAGCCAAGCTTATAGGCCTGCAGAGTGTCTAGTTTTGAAGATACAGACTCTGCTAAGCAAAAGTGAACAGGGCCAAACTGGGCTTATTTCGCTGTGAAAGTGACATCGAAATTTCACAGCGAAATAAGCCCAGTTTGGCCCTGTTCACTTTTGCTTAGCAGAGTCTGTATCTTCAAAACTAGACACTCTGCAGGCCTATAAGCTTGGCTGGGGGCAGAGAAGCAGAGTCTGAGCAGCTACAGGAAGGATGGAGGGGTTCAGACAAGGTTTTCCAACTCCGTGCCTAAATGTCACTTTCACAGCGAAATAAGCCCAGTTTGGCCCTGTTCACTTTTGCTTAGCAGAGTCTGTATCTTCAAAACTAGACACTCTGCAGGCCTATAAGCTTGGCTGGGGGCAGAGAAGCAGAGTCTGAGCAGCTACAGGAAGGATGGAGGGGTTCAGACAAGGTTTTCCAACTCCGTGCCTAAATGTCACTTTCACAGCGAAATAAGCCCAGTTTGGCCCTGTTCACTTTTGCTTAGCAGAGTCTGTATCTTCAAAACTAGACACTCTGCAGGCCTATAAGCTTGGCTGGGGGCAGAGAAGCAGAGTCTGAGCAGCTACAGGAAGGATGGAGGGGTTCAGACAAGGTTTTCCAACTCCGTGCCTAAATGTCACTTTCACAGCGAAATAAGCCCAGTTTGGCCCTGTTCACTTTTGCTTAGCAGAGTCTGTATCTTCAAAACTAGACACTCTGCAGGCCTATAAGCTTGGCTGGGGGCAGAGAAGCAGAGTCTGAGCAGCTACAGGAAGGATGGAGGGGTTCAGACAAGGTTTTCCAACTCCGTGCCTAAATGTCACTTTCACAGCGAAATAAGCCCAGTTTGGCCCTGTTCACTTTTGCTTAGCAGAGTCTGTATCTTCAAAACTAGACACTCTGCAGGCCTATAAGCTTGGCTGGGGGCAGAGAAGCAGAGTCTGAGCAGCTACAGGAAGGATGGAGGGGTTCAGACAAGGTTTTCCAACTCCGTGCCTAAATGTCACTTTCACAGCGAAATAAGCCCAGTTTGGCCCTGTTCACTTTTGCTTAGCAGAGTCTGTATCTTCAAAACTAGACACTCTGCAGGCCTATAAGCTTGGCTGGGGGCAGAGAAGCAGAGTCTGAGCAGCTACAGGAAGGATGGAGGGGTTCAGACAAGGTTTTCCAACTCCGTGCCTAAATGTCACTTTCACAGCGAAATAAGCCCAGTTTGGCCCTGTTCACTTTTGCTTAGCAGAGTCTGTATCTTCAAAACTAGACACTCTGCAGGCCTATAAGCTTGGCTGGGGGCAGAGAAGCAGAGTCTGAGCAGCTACAGGAAGGATGGAGGGGTTCAGACAAGGTTTCCAATATCAGCATCAGCCCAATATCAGCATCAGCCCAATATCAGCATCAGCCCAATATCAGCATCAGCCCAATATCAGCATCAGCCCAATATCAGCATCAGCCCAATATCAGCATCAGCCCAATATCAGCATCAGCCCAATATCAGCATCAGCCCAATATCAGCATCAGCCCAATATCAGCATCAGCCCAATATCAGCATCAGCCCAATATCAGCATCAGCCCAATATCAGCATCAGCCCAATATCAGCATCAGCCCAATATCAGCATCAGCCCAATATCAGCATCAGCCCAATATCAGCATCAGCCCAATATCAGCATCAGCCCAATATCAGCATCAGCCCAATATCAGCATCAGCCCAATATCAGCATCAGCCCAATATCAGCATCAGCCCAATATCAGCATCAGCCCAATATCAGCATCAGCCCAATATCAGCATCAGCCCAATATCAGCATCAGCCCAATATCAGCATCAGCCCAATATCAGCATCAGCCCA
This sequence comes from Electrona antarctica, assembly GCF_951216825.1. Taxonomy (NCBI): domain Eukaryota; kingdom Metazoa; phylum Chordata; class Actinopteri; order Myctophiformes; family Myctophidae; genus Electrona; species Electrona antarctica. The sequence continues at coordinate 25,565 of NW_027637465.1, read as the reverse complement.
ATATCAGCATCAGCCCAATATCAGCATCAGCCCAATATCAGCATCAGCCCAATATCAGCATCAGCCCAATATCAGCATCAGCCCAATATCAGCATCAGCCCAATATCAGCATCAGCCCAATATCAGCATCAGCCCAATATCAGCATCAGCCCAATATCAGCATCAGCCCAATATCAGCATCAGCCCAATATCAGCATCAGCCCAATATCAGCATCAGCCCAATATCAGCATCAGCCCAATATCAGCATCAGCCCAATATCAGCATCAGCCCAATATCAGCATCAGCCCAATATCAGCATCAGCCCAATATCAGCATCAGCCCAATATCAGCATCAGCCCAATATCAGCATCAGCCCAATATCAGCATCAGCCCAATATCAGCATCAGCCCAATATCAGCATCAGCCCAATATCAGCATCAGCCCAATATCAGCATCAGCCCAATATCAGCATCAGCCCAATATCAGCATCAGCCCAATATCAGCATCAGCCCAATATCAGCATCAGCCCAATATCAGCATCAGCCCAATATCAGCATCAGCCCAATATCAGCATCAGCCCTAGACACTCTGCAGGCCTATAAGCTTGGCTGGGGGCAGAGAAGCAGCCCAATATGATATAATATCAGCTGATGCTGATATTGGGCTGATGCTGATATTGGGCTGATGCTGATATTGGGCTGATGCTGATATTGGGCTGATGCTGATATTGGGCTGATGCTGATATTGGGCTGATGCTGATATTGGGCTGATGCTGATATTGGGCTGATGCTGATATTGGGCTGATGCTGATATTGGGCTGATGCTGATATTGGGCTGATGCTGATATTGGGCTGATGCTGATATTGGGCTGATGCTGATATTGGGCTGATGCTGATATTGGGCTGATGCTGATATTGGGCTGATGCTGATATTGGGCTGATGCTGATATTGGGCTGATGCTGATATTGGGCTGATGCTGATATTGGGCTGATGCTGATATTGGGCTGATGCTGATATTGGGCTGATGCTGATATTGGGCTGATGCTGATATTGGGCTGATGCTGATATTGGGCTGATGCTGATATTGGGCTGATGCTGATATTGGGCTGATGCTGATATTGGGCTGATGCTGATATTGGGCTGATGCTGATATTGGGCTGATGCTGATATTGGGCTGATGCTGATATTGGGCTGATGCTGATATTGGGCTGATGCTGATATTGGGCTGATGCTGATATTGGGCTGATGCTGATATTGGGCTGATGCTGATATTGGGCTGATGCTGATATTGGGCTGATGCTGATATTGGGCTGATGCTGATATTGGGCTGATGCTGATATTGGGCTGATGCTGATATTGGGCTGATGCTGATATTGGGCTGATGCTGATATTGGGCTGATGCTGATATTGGGCTGATGCTGATATTGGGCTGATGCTGATATTGGGCTGATGCTGATATTGGGCTGATGCTGATATTGGGCTGATGCTGATATTGGGCTGATGCTGATATTGGGCTGATGCTGATATTGGGCTGATGCTGATATTGGGCTGATGCTGATATTGGGCTGATGCTGATATTGGGCTGATGCTGATATTGGGCTGATGCTGATATTGGGCTGATGCTGATATTGGGCTGATGCTGATATTGGGCTGATGCTGATATTGGGCTGATGCTGATATTGGGCTGATGCTGATATTGGGCTGATGCTGATATTGGGCTGATGCTGATATTGGGCTGATGCTGATATTGGGCTGATGCTGATATTGGGCTGATGCTGATATTGGGCTGATGCTGATATTGGGCTGATGCTGATATTGGGCTGATGCTGATATTGGGCTGATGCTGATATTGGGCTGATGCTGATATTGGGCTGATGCTGATATTGGGCTGATGCTGATATTGGGCTGATATTGATATTGGGCTGATATTGATATTGGGCTGATATAGGCCTGCAGAGTGTCTAGTTTTGAAGATACAGACTCTGCTAAGCAAAAGTGAACAGGGCCAAACTGGGCTTATTTCGCTGTGAAAGTGACATTTAGGCACGGACTTGGAAAACCTTGTCTGAACCCCTCCATCCTTCCTGTAGCTGCTCAGACTCTGCTTCTCTGCCCCCAGCCAAGCTTATAGGCCTGCAGAGTGTCTAGTTTTGAAGATACAGACTCTGCTAAGCAAAAGTGAACAGGGCCAAACTGGGCTTATTTCGCTGTGAAAGTGACATTTAGGCACGGAGTTGGAAAACCTTGTCTGAACCCCTCCATCCTTCCTGTAGCTGCTCAGACTCTGCTTCTCTGCCCCCAGCCAAGCTTATAGGCCTGCAGAGTGTCTAGTTTTGAAGATACAGACTCTGCTAAGCAAAAGTGAACAGGGCCAAACTGGGCTTATTTCGCTGTGAAAGTGACATTTAGGCACGGAGTTGGAAAACCTTGTCTGAACCCCTCCATCCTTCCTGTAGCTGCTCAGACTCTGCTTCTCTGCCCCCAGCCAAGCTTATAGGCCTGCAGAGTGTCTAGTTTTGAAGATACAGACTCTGCTAAGCAAAAGTGAACAGGGCCAAACTGGGCTTATTTCGCTGTGAAAGTGACATTTAGGCACGGAGTTGGAAAACCTTGTCTGAACCCCTCCATCCTTCCTGTAGCTGCTCAGACTCTGCTTCTCTGCCCCCAGCCAAGCTTATAGGCCTGCAGAGTGTCTAGTTTTGAAGATACAGACTCTGCTAAGCAAAAGTGAACAGGGCCAAACTGGGCTTATTTCGCTGTGAAAGTGACATTTAGGCACGGAGTTGGAAAACCTTGTCTGAACCCCTCCATCCTTCCTGTAGCTGCTCAGACTCTGCTTCTCTGCCCCCAGCCAAGCTTATAGGCCTGCAGAGTGTCTAGTTTTGAAGATACAGACTCTGCTAAGCAAAAGTGAACAGGGCCAAACTGGGCTTATTTCGCTGTGAAAGTGACATTTAGGCACGGAGTTGGAAAACCTTGTCTGAACCCCTCCATCCTTCCTGTAGCTGCTCAGACTCTGCTTCTCTGCCCCCAGCCAAGCTTATAGGCCTGCAGAGTGTCTAGTTTTGAAGATACAGACTCTGCTAAGCAAAAGTGAACAGGGCCAAACTGGGCTTATTTCGCTGTGAAAGTGACATTTAGGCACGGTCCGGAGTTGGAAAACCTTGTCTGAACCCCTCCATCCTTCCTGTAGCTGCTCAGACTCTGCTTCTCTGCCCCCAGCCAAGCTTATAGGCCTGCAGAGTGTCTAGTTTTGAAGATACAGACTCTGCTAAGCAAAAGTGAACAGGGCCAAACTGGGCTTATTTCGCTGTGAAAGTGACATTTAGGCACGGAGTTGGAAAACCTTGTCTGAACCCCTCCATCCTTCCTGTAGCTGCTCAGACTCTGCTTCTCTGCCCCCAGCCAAGCTTATAGGCCTGCAGAGTGTCTAGTTTTGAAGATACAGACTCTGCTAAGCAAAAGTGAACAGGGCCAAACTGGGCTTATTTCGCTGTGAAAGTGACATTTAGGCACGGAGTTGGAAAACCTTGTCTGAACCCCTCCATCCTTCCTGTAGCTGCTCAGACTCTGCTTCTCTGCCCCCAGCCAAGCTTATAGGCCTGCAGAGTGTCTAGTTTTGAAGATACAGACTCTGCTAAGCAAAAGTGAACAGGGCCAAACTGGGCTTATTTCGCTGTGAAAGTGACATTTAGGCACGGAGTTGGAAAACCTTGTCTGAACCCCTCCATCCTTCCTGTAGCTGCTCAGACTCTGCTTCTCTGCCCCCAGCCAAGCTTATAGGCCTGCAGAGTGTCTAGTTTTGAAGATACAGACTCTGCTAAGCAAAAGTGAACAGGGCCAAACTGGGCTTATTTCGCTGTGAAAGTGACATTTAGGCACGGAGTTGGAAAACCTTGTCTGAACCCCTCCATCCTTCCTGTAGCTGCTCAGACTCTGCTTCTCTGCCCCCAGCCAAGCTTATAGGCCTGCAGAGTGTCTAGTTTTGAAGATACAGACTCTGCTAAGCAAAAGTGAACAGGGCCAAACTGGGCTTATTTCGCTGTGAAAGTGACATTTAGGCACGGAGTTGGAAAACCTTGTCTGAACCCCTCCATCCTTCCTGTAGCTGCTCAGACTCTGCTTCTCTGCCCCCAGCCAAGCTTATAGGCCTGCAGAGTGTCTAGTTTTGAAGATACAGACTCTGCTAAGCAAAAGTGAACAGGGCCAAACTGGGCTTATTTCGCTGTGAAAGTGACATTTAGGCACGGAGTTGGAAAACCTTGTCTGAACCCCTCCATCCTTCCTGTAGCTGCTCAGACTCTGCTTCTCTGCCCCCAGCCAAGCTTATAGGCCTGCAGAGTGTCTAGTTTTGAAGATACAGACTCTGCTAAGCAAAAGTGAACAGGGCCAAACTGGGCTTATTTCGCTGTGAAAGTGACATCGAAATTTCACAGCGAAATAAGCCCAGTTTGGCCCTGTTCACTTTTGCTTAGCAGAGTCTGTATCTTCAAAACTAGACACTCTGCAGGCCTATAAGCTTGGCTGGGGGCAGAGAAGCAGAGTCTGAGCAGCTACAGGAAGGATGGAGGGGTTCAGACAAGGTTTTCCAACTCCGTGCCTAAATGTCACTTTCACAGCGAAATAAGCCCAGTTTGGCCCTGTTCACTTTTGCTTAGCAGAGTCTGTATCTTCAAAACTAGACACTCTGCAGGCCTATAAGCTTGGCTGGGGGCAGAGAAGCAGAGTCTGAGCAGCTACAGGAAGGATGGAGGGGTTCAGACAAGGTTTTCCAACTCCGTGCCTAAATGTCACTTTCACAGCGAAATAAGCCCAGTTTGGCCCTGTTCACTTTTGCTTAGCAGAGTCTGTATCTTCAAAACTAGACACTCTGCAGGCCTATAAGCTTGGCTGGGGGCAGAGAAGCAGAGTCTGAGCAGCTACAGGAAGGATGGAGGGGTTCAGACAAGGTTTTCCAACTCCGTGCCTAAATGTCACTTTCACAGCGAAATAAGCCCAGTTTGGCCCTGTTCACTTTTGCTTAGCAGAGTCTGTATCTTCAAAACTAGACACTCTGCAGGCCTATAAGCTTGGCTGGGGGCAGAGAAGCAGAGTCTGAGCAGCTACAGGAAGGATGGAGGGGTTCAGACAAGGTTTTCCAACTCCGTGCCTAAATGTCACTTTCACAGCGAAATAAGCCCAGTTTGGCCCTGTTCACTTTTGCTTAGCAGAGTCTGTATCTTCAAAACTAGACACTCTGCAGGCCTATAAGCTTGGCTGGGGGCAGAGAAGCAGAGTCTGAGCAGCTACAGGAAGGATGGAGGGGTTCAGACAAGGTTTTCCAACTCCGTGCCTAAATGTCACTTTCACAGCGAAATAAGCCCAGTTTGGCCCTGTTCACTTTTGCTTAGCAGAGTCTGTATCTTCAAAACTAGACACTCTGCAGGCCTATAAGCTTGGCTGGGGGCAGAGAAGCAGAGTCTGAGCAGCTACAGGAAGGATGGAGGGGTTCAGACAAGGTTTTCCAACTCCGTGCCTAAATGTCACTTTCACAGCGAAATAAGCCCAGTTTGGCCCTGTTCACTTTTGCTTAGCAGAGTCTGTATCTTCAAAACTAGACACTCTGCAGGCCTATAAGCTTGGCTGGGGGCAGAGAAGCAGAGTCTGAGCAGCTACAGGAAGGATGGAGGGGTTCAGACAAGGTTTTCCAACTCCGTGCCTAAATGTCACTTTCACAGCGAAATAAGCCCAGTTTGGCCCTGTTCACTTTTGCTTAGCAGAGTCTGTATCTTCAAAACTAGACACTCTGCAGGCCTATAAGCTTGGCTGGGGGCAGAGAAGCAGAGTCTGAGCAGCTACAGGAAGGATGGAGGGGTTCAGACAAGGTTTTCCAACTCCGTGCCTAAATGTCACTTTCACAGCGAAATAAGCCCAGTTTGGCCCTGTTCACTTTTGCTTAGCAGAGTCTGTATCTTCAAAACTAGACACTCTGCAGGCCTATAAGCTTGGCTGGGGGCAGAGAAGCAGAGTCTGAGCAGCTACAGGAAGGATGGAGGGGTTCAGACAAGGTTTTCCAACTCCGTGCCTAAATGTCACTTTCACAGCGAAATAAGCCCAGTTTGGCCCTGTTCACTTTTGCTTAGCAGAGTCTGTATCTTCAAAACTAGACACTCTGCAGGCCTATAAGCTTGGCTGGGGGCAGAGAAGCAGAGTCTGAGCAGCTACAGGAAGGATGGAGGGGTTCAGACAAGGTTTTCCAACTCCGTGCCTAAATGTCACTTTCACAGCGAAATAAGCCCAGTTTGGCCCTGTTCACTTTTGCTTAGCAGAGTCTGTATCTTCAAAACTAGACACTCTGCAGGCCTATAAGCTTGGCTGGGGGCAGAGAAGCAGAGTCTGAGCAGCTACAGGAAGGATGGAGGGGTTCAGACAAGGTTTTCCAACTCCGTGCCTAAATGTCACTTTCACAGCGAAATAAGCCCAGTTTGGCCCTGTTCACTTTTGCTTAGCAGAGTCTGTATCTTCAAAACTAGACACTCTGCAGGCCTATAAGCTTGGCTGGGGGCAGAGAAGCAGAGTCTGAGCAGCTACAGGAAGGATGGAGGGGTTCAGACAAGGTTTTCCAACTCCGTGCCTAAATGTCACTTTCACAGCGAAATAAGCCCAGTTTGGCCCTGTTCACTTTTGCTTAGCAGAGTCTGTATCTTCAAAACTAGACACTCTGCAGGCCTATAAGCTTGGCTGGGGGCAGAGAAGCAGAGTCTGAGCAGCTACAGGAAGGATGGAGGGGTTCAGACAAGGTTTTCCAACTCCGTGCCTAAATGTCACTTTCACAGCGAAATAAGCCCAGTTTGGCCCTGTTCACTTTTGCTTAGCAGAGTCTGTATCTTCAAAACTAGACACTCTGCAGGCCTATAAGCTTGGCTGGGGGCAGAGAAGCAGAGTCTGAGCAGCTACAGGAAGGATGGAGGGGTTCAGACAAGGTTTTCCAACTCCGTGCCTAAATGTCACTTTCACAGCGAAATAAGCCCAGTTTGGCCCTGTTCACTTTTGCTTAGCAGAGTCTGTATCTTCAAAACTAGACACTCTGCAGGCCTATAAGCTTGGCTGGGGGCAGAGAAGCAGAGTCTGAGCAGCTACAGGAAGGATGGAGGGGTTCAGACAAGGTTTTCCAACTCCGTGCCTAAATGTCACTTTCACAGCGAAATAAGCCCAGTTTGGCCCTGTTCACTTTTGCTTAGCAGAGTCTGTATCTTCAAAACTAGACACTCTGCAGGCCTATAAGCTTGGCTGGGGGCAGAGAAGCAGAGTCTGAGCAGCTACAGGAAGGATGGAGGGGTTCAGACAAGGTTTTCCAACTCCGTGCCTAAATGTCACTTTCACAGCGAAATAAGCCCAGTTTGGCCCTGTTCACTTTTGCTTAGCAGAGTCTGTATCTTCAAAACTAGACACTCTGCAGGCCTATAAGCTTGGCTGGGGGCAGAGAAGCAGAGTCTGAGCAGCTACAGGAAGGATGGAGGGGTTCAGACAAGGTTTTCCAACTCCGTGCCTAAATGTCACTTTCACAGCGAAATAAGCCCAGTTTGGCCCTGTTCACTTTTGCTTAGCAGAGTCTGTATCTTCAAAACTAGACACTCTGCAGGCCTATAAGCTTGGCTGGGGGCAGAGAAGCAGAGTCTGAGCAGCTACAGGAAGGATGGAGGGGTTCAGACAAGGTTTTCCAACTCCGTGCCTAAATGTCACTTTCACAGCGAAATAAGCCCAGTTTGGCCCTGTTCACTTTTGCTTAGCAGAGTCTGTATCTTCAAAACTAGACACTCTGCAGGCCTATAAGCTTGGCTGGGGGCAGAGAAGCAGAGTCTGAGCAGCTACAGGAAGGATGGAGGGGTTCAGACAAGGTTTTCCAACTCCGTGCCTAAATGTCACTTTCACAGCGAAATAAGCCCAGTTTGGCCCTGTTCACTTTTGCTTAGCAGAGTCTGTATCTTCAAAACTAGACACTCTGCAGGCCTATAAGCTTGGCTGGGGGCAGAGAAGCAGAGTCTGAGCAGCTACAGGAAGGATGGAGGGGTTCAGACAAGGTTTTCCAACTCCGTGCCTAAATGTCACTTTCACAGCGAAATAAGCCCAGTTTGGCCCTGTTCACTTTTGCTTAGCAGAGTCTGTATCTTCAAAACTAGACACTCTGCAGGCCTATAAGCTTGGCTGGGGGCAGAGAAGCAGAGTCTGAGCAGCTACAGGAAGGATGGAGGGGTTCAGACAAGGTTTTCCAACTCCGTGCCTAAATGTCACTTTCACAGCGCGAAATAAGCCCAGTTTGGCCCTGTTCACTTTTGCTTAGCAGAGTCTGTATCTTCAAAACTAGACACTCTGCAGGCCTATAAGCTTGGCTGGGGGCAGAGAAGCAGAGTCTGAGCAGCTACAGGAAGGATGGAGGGGTTCAGACAAGGTTTTCCAACTCCGTGCCTAAATGTCACTTTCACAGCGAAATAAGCCCAGTTTGGCCCTGTTCACTTTTGCTTAGCAGAGTCTGTATCTTCAAAACTAGACACTCTGCAGGCCTATAAGCTTGGCTGGGGGCAGAGAAGCAGAGTCTGAGCAGCTACAGGAAGGATGGAGGGGTTCAGACAAGGTTTTCCAACTCCGTGCCTAAATGTCACTTTCACAGCGAAATAAGCCCAGTTTGGCCCTGTTCACTTTTGCTTAGCAGAGTCTGTATCTTCAAAACTAGACACTCTGCAGGCCTATAAGCTTGGCTGGGGGCAGAGAAGCAGAGTCTGAGCAGCTACAGGAAGGATGGAGGGGTTCAGACAAGGTTTTCCAACTCCGTGCCTAAATGTCACTTTCACAGCGAAATAAGCCCAGTTTGGCCCTGTTCACTTTTGCTTAGCAGAGTCTGTATCTTCAAAACTAGACACTCTGCAGGCCTATAAGCTTGGCTGGGGGCAGAGAAGCAGAGTCTGAGCAGCTACAGGAAGGATGGAGGGGTTCAGACAAGGTTTTCCAACTCCGTGCCTAAATGTCACTTTCACAGCGAAATAAGCCCAGTTTGGCCCTGTTCACTTTTGCTTAGCAGAGTCTGTATCTTCAAAACTAGACACTCTGCAGGCCTATAAGCTTGGCTGGGGGCAGAGAAGCAGAGTCTGAGCAGCTACAGGAAGGATGGAGGGGTTCAGACAAGGTTTTCCAACTCCGTGCCTAAATGTCACTTTCACAGCGAAATAAGCCCAGTTTGGCCCTGTTCACTTTTGCTTAGCAGAGTCTGTATCTTCAAAACTAGACACTCTGCAGGCCTATAAGCTTGGCTGGGGGCAGAGAAGCAGAGTCTGAGCAGCTACAGGAAGGATGGAGGGGTTCAGACAAGGTTTTCCAACTCCGTGCCTAAATGTCACTTTCACAGCGAAATAAGCCCAGTTTGGCCCTGTTCACTTTTGCTTAGCAGAGTCTGTATCTTCAAAACTAGACACTCTGCAGGCCTATAAGCTTGGCTGGGGGCAGAGAAGCAGAGTCTGAGCAGCTACAGGAAGGATGGAGGGGTTCAGACAAGGTTTTCCAACTCCGTGCCTAAATGTCACTTTCACAGCGAAATAAGCCCAGTTTGGCCCTGTTCACTTTTGCTTAGCAGAGTCTGTATCTTCAAAACTAGACACTCTGCAGGCCTATAAGCTTGGCTGGGGGCAGAGAAGCAGAGTCTGAGCAGCTACAGGAAGGATGGAGGGGTTCAGACAAGGTTTTCCAACTCCGTGCCTAAATGTCACTTTCACAGCGAAATAAGCCCAGTTTGGCCCTGTTCACTTTTGCTTAGCAGAGTCTGTATCTTCAAAACTAGACACTCTGCAGGCCTATAAGCTTGGCTGGGGGCAGAGAAGCAGAGTCTGAGCAGCTACAGGAAGGATGGAGGGGTTCAGACAAGGTTTTCCAAGCTCCGTGCCTAAATCTCACTTTCACAGCGAAATAAGCCCAGTTTGGCCCTGTTCACTTTTGCTTAGCAGAGTCTGTATCTTCAAAACTAGACACTCTGCAGGCCTATATCAGCCCAATATCAATATCAGCCCAATATCAATATCAGCCCAATATCAGCATCAGCCCAATATCAGCATCAGCCCAATATCAGCATCAGCCCAATATCAGCATCAGCCCAATATCAGCATCAGCCCAATATCAGCATCAGCCCAATATCAGCATCAGCCCAATATCAGCATCAGCCCAATATCAGCATCAGCCCAATATCAGCATCAGCCCAATATCAGCATCAGCCCAATATCAGCATCAGCCCAATATCAGCATCAGCCCAATATCAGCATCAGCCCAATATCAGCATCAGCCCAATATCAGCATCAGCCCAATATCAGCATCAGCCCAATATCAGCATCAGCCCAATATCAGCATCAGCCCAATATCAGCATCAGCCCAATATCAGCATCAGCCCAATATCAGCATCAGCCCAATATCAGCATCAGCCCAATATCAGCATCAGCCCAATATCAGCATCAGCCCAATATCAGCATCAGCCCAATATCAGCATCAGCCCAATATCAGCATCAGCCCAATATCAGCATCAGCCCAATATCAGCATCAGCCCAATATCAGCATCAGCCCAATATCAGCATCAGCCCAATATCAGCATCAGCCCAATATCAGCATCAGCCCAATATCAGCATCAGCCCAATATCAGCATCAGCCCAATATCAGCATCAGCCCAATATCAGCATCAGCCCAATATCAGCATCAGCCCAATATCAGCATCAGCCCAATATCAGCATCAGCCCAATATCAGCATCAGCCCAATATCAGCATCAGCCCAATATCAGCATCAGCCCAATATCAGCATCAGCCCAATATCAGCATCAGCCCAATATCAGCATCAGCCCAATATCAGCATCAGCCCAATATCAGCATCAGCCCAATATCAGCATCAGCCCAATATCAGCATCAGCCCAATATCAGCATCAGCCCAATATCAGCATCAGCCCAATATCAGCATCAGCCCAATATCAGCATCAGCCCAATATCAGCATCAGCCCAATATCAGCATCAGCCCAATATCAGCATCAGCTGATATTATATCATTGGGCTGCTTCTCTGCCCCCAGCCAAGCTTATAGGCCTGCAGAGTGTCTAGGGCTGATGCTGATATTGGGCTGATGCTGATATTGGGCTGATGCTGATATTGGGCTGATGCTGATATTGGGCTGATGCTGATATTGGGCTGATGCTGATATTGGGCTGATGCTGATATTGGGCTGATGCTGATATTGGGCTGATGCTGATATTGGGCTGATGCTGATATTGGGCTGATGCTGATATTGGGCTGATGCTGATATTGGGCTGATGCTGATATTGGGCTGATGCTGATATTGGGCTGATGCTGATATTGGGCTGATGCTGATATTGGGCTGATGCTGATATTGGGCTGATGCTGATATTGGGCTGATGCTGATATTGGGCTGATGCTGATATTGGGCTGATGCTGATATTGGGCTGATGCTGATATTGGGCTGATGCTGATATTGGGCTGATGCTGATATTGGGCTGATGCTGATATTGGGCTGATGCTGATATTGGGCTGATGCTGATATTGGGCTGATGCTGATATTGGGCTGATGCTGATATTGGGCTGATGCTGATATTGGGCTGATGCTGATATTGGGCTGATGCTGATATTGGGCTGATGCTGATATTGGGCTGATGCTGATATTGGGCTGATGCTGATATTGGGCTGATGCTGATATTGGGCTGATGCTGATATTGGGCTGATGCTGATATTGGGCTGATGCTGATATTGGGCTGATGCTGATATTGGGCTGATGCTGATATTGGGCTGATGCTGATATTGGGCTGATGCTGATATTGGGCTGATGCTGATATTGGGCTGATGCTGATATTGGGCTGATGCTGATATTGGGCTGATGCTGATATTGGGCTGATGCTGATATTGGGCTGATGCTGATATTGGGGCTGATGCTGATATTGGGCTGATGCTGATATTGGGCTGATGCTGATATTGGGCTGATGCTGATATTGGGCTGATGCTGATATTGGGCTGATGCTGATATTGGGCTGATGCTGATATTGGGCTGATGCTGATATTGGGCTGATGCTGATATTGGGCTGATGCTGATATTGGGCTGATGCTGATATTGGGCTGATGCTGATATTGGGCTGATGCTGATATTGGGCTGATGCTGATATTGGGCTGATGCTGATATTGGGCTGATGCTGATATTGGGCTGATGCTGATATTGGGCTGATGCTGATATTGGGCTGATGCTGATATTGGGCTGATGCTGATATTGGGCTGATGCTGATATTGGGCTGATGCTGATATTGGGCTGATGCTGATATTGGGCTGATGCTGATATTGGGCTGATGCTGATATTGGGCTGATGCTGATATTGGGCTGATGCTGATATTGGGCTGATGCTGATATTGGGCTGATGCTGATATTGGGCTGATGCTGATATTGGGCTGATGCTGATATTGGGCTGATGCTGATATTGGGCTGATGCTGATATTGGGCTGATGCTGATATTGGGCTGATGCTGATATTGGGCTGATGCTGATATTGGGCTGATGCTGATATTGGGCTGATGCTGATATTGGGCTGATGCTGATATTGGGCTGATGCTGATATTGGGCTGATGCTGATATTGGGCTGATGCTGATATTGGGCTGATGCTGATATTGGGCTGATGCTGATATTGGGCTGATGCTGATATTGGGCTGATGCTGATATTGGGCTGATGCTGATATTGGGCTGATGCTGATATTGGGCTGATGCTGATATTGGGCTGATGCTGATATTGGGCTGATGCTGATATTGGGCTGATGCTGATATTGGGCTGATGCTGATATTGGGCTGATGCTGATATTGGGCTGATGCTGATATTGGGCTGATGCTGATATTGGGCTGATGCTGATATTGGGCTGATGCTGATATTGGGCTGATGCTGATATTGGGCTGATGCTGATATTGGGCTGATGCTGATATTGGGCTGATGCTGATATTGGGCTGATGCTGATATTGGGCTGATGCTGATATTGGGCTGATGCTGATATTGGGCTGATGCTGATATTGGGCTGATGCTGATATTGGGCTGATATTGATATTGGGCTGATATTGATATTGGGCTGATATAGGCCTGCAGAGTGTCTAGTTTTGAAGATACAGACTCTGCTAAGCAAAAGTGAACAGGGCCAAACTGGGCTTATTTCGCTGTGAAAGTGACATTTAGGCACGGACTTGGAAAACCTTGTCTGAACCCCTCCATCCTTCCTGTAGCTGCTCAGACTCTGCTTCTCTGCCCCCAGCCAAGCTTATAGGCCTGCAGAGTGTCTAGTTTTGAAGATACAGACTCTGCTAAGCAAAAGTGAACAGGGCCAAACTGGGCTTATTTCGCTGTGAAAGTGACATTTAGGCACGGAGTTGGAAAACCTTGTCTGAACCCCTCCATCCTTCCTGTAGCTGCTCAGACTCTGCTTCTCTGCCCCCAGCCAAGCTTATAGGCCTGCAGAGTGTCTAGTTTTGAAGATACAGACTCTGCTAAGCAAAAGTGAACAGGGCCAAACTGGGCTTATTTCGCTGTGAAAGTGACATTTAGGCACGGAGTTGGAAAACCTTGTCTGAACCCCTCCATCCTTCCTGTAGCTGCTCAGACTCTGCTTCTCTGCCCCCAGCCAAGCTTATAGGCCTGCAGAGTGTCTAGTTTTGAAGATACAGACTCTGCTAAGCAAAAGTGAACAGGGCCAAACTGGGCTTATTTCGCTGTGAAAGTGACATTTAGGCACGGAGTTGGAAAACCTTGTCTGAACCCCTCCATCCTTCCTGTAGCTGCTCAGACTCTGCTTCTCTGCCCCCAGCCAAGCTTATAGGCCTGCAGAGTGTCTAGTTTTGAAGATACAGACTCTGCTAAGCAAAAGTGAACAGGGCCAAACTGGGCTTATTTCGCTGTGAAAGTGACATTTAGGCACGGAGTTGGAAAACCTTGTCTGAACCCCTCCATCCTTCCTGTAGCTGCTCAGACTCTGCTTCTCTGCCCCCAGCCAAGCTTATAGGCCTGCAGAGTGTCTAGTTTTGAAGATACAGACTCTGCTAAGCAAAAGTGAACAGGGCCAAACTGGGCTTATTTCGCTGTGAAAGTGACATTTAGGCACGGAGTTGGAAAACCTTGTCTGAACCCCTCCATCCTTCCTGTAGCTGCTCAGACTCTGCTTCTCTGCCCCCAGCCAAGCTTATAGGCCTGCAGAGTGTCTAGTTTTGAAGATACAGACTCTGCTAAGCAAAAGTGAACAGGGCCAAACTGGGCTTATTTCGCTGTGAAAGTGACATTTAGGCACGGAGTTGGAAAACCTTGTCTGAACCCCTCCATCCTTCCTGTAGCTGCTCAGACTCTGCTTCTCTGCCCCCAGCCAAGCTTATAGGCCTGCAGAGTGTCTAGTTTTGAAGATACAGACTCTGCTAAGCAAAAGTGAACAGGGCCAAACTGGGCTTATTTCGCTGTGAAAGTGACATTTAGGCACGGAGTTGGAAAACCTTGTCTGAACCCCTCCATCCTTCCTGTAGCTGCTCAGACTCTGCTTCTCTGCCCCCAGCCAAGCTTATAGGCCTGCAGAGTGTCTAGTTTTGAAGATACAGACTCTGCTAAGCAAAAGTGAACAGGGCCAAACTGGGCTTATTTCGCTGTGAAAGTGACATTTAGGCACGGAGTTGGAAAACCTTGTCTGAACCCCTCCATCCTTCCTGTAGCTGCTCAGACTCTGCTTCTCTGCCCCCAGCCAAGCTTATAGGCCTGCAGAGTGTCTAGTTTTGAAGATACAGACTCTGCTAAGCAAAAGTGAACAGGGCCAAACTGGGCTTATTTCGCTGTGAAAGTGACATTTAGGCACGGAGTTGGAAAACCTTGTCTGAACCCCTCCATCCTTCCTGTAGCTGCTCAGACTCTGCTTCTCTGCCCCCAGCCAAGCTTATAGGCCTGCAGAGTGTCTAGTTTTGAAGATACAGACTCTGCTAAGCAAAAGTGAACAGGGCCAAACTGGGCTTATTTCGCTGTGAAAGTGACATTTAGGCACGGAGTTGGAAAACCTTGTCTGAACCCCTCCATCCTTCCTGTAGCTGCTCAGACTCTGCTTCTCTGCCCCCAGCCAAGCTTATAGGCCTGCAGAGTGTCTAGTTTTGAAGATACAGACTCTGCTAAGCAAAAGTGAACAGGGCCAAACTGGGCTTATTTCGCTGTGAAAGTGACATTTAGGCACGGAGTTGGAAAACCTTGTCTGAACCCCTCCATCCTTCCTGTAGCTGCTCAGACTCTGCTTCTCTGCCCCCAGCCAAGCTTATAGGCCTGCAGAGTGTCTAGTTTTGAAGATACAGACTCTGCTAAGCAAAAGTGAACAGGGCCAAACTGGGCTTATTTCGCTGTGAAAGTGACATTTAGGCACGGAGTTGGAAAACCTTGTCTGAACCCCTCCATCCTTCCTGTAGCTGCTCAGACTCTGCTTCTCTGCCCCCAGCCAAGCTTATAGGCCTGCAGAGTGTCTAGTTTTGAAGATACAGACTCTGCTAAGCAAAAGTGAACAGGGCCAAACTGGGCTTATTTCGCTGTGAAAGTGACATTTAGGCACGGAGTTGGAAAACCTTGTCTGAACCCCTCCATCCTTCCTGTAGCTGCTCAGACTCTGCTTCTCTGCCCCCAGCCAAGCTTATAGGCCTGCAGAGTGTCTAGTTTTGAAGATACAGACTCTGCTAAGCAAAAGTGAACAGGGCCAAACTGGGCTTATTTCGCTGTGAAAGTGACATTTAGGCACGGAGTTGGAAAACCTTGTCTGAACCCCTCCATCCTTCCTGTAGCTGCTCAGACTCTGCTTCTCTGCCCCCAGCCAAGCTTATAGGCCTGCAGAGTGTCTAGTTTTGAAGATACAGACTCTGCTAAGCAAAAGTGAACAGGGCCAAACTGGGCTTATTTCGCTGTGAAAGTGACATTCAGGCACGGAGTTGGAAAACCTTGTCTGAACCCCTCCATCCTTCCTGTAGCTGCTCAGACTCTGCTTCTCTGCCCCCAGCCAAGCTTATAGGCCTGCAGAGTGTCTAGTTTTGAAGATACAGACTCTGCTAAGCAAAAGTGAACAGGGCCAAACTGGGCTTATTTCGCTGTGAAAGTGACATTTAGGCACGGAGTTGGAAAACCTTGTCTGAACCCCTCCATCCTTCCTGTAGCTGCTCAGACTCTGCTTCTCTGCCCCCAGCCAAGCTTATAGGCCTGCAGAGTGTCTAGTTTTGAAGATACAGACTCTGCTAAGCAAAAGTGAACAGGGCCAAACTGGGCTTATTTCGCTGTGAAAGTGACATTTAGGCACGGAGTTGGAAAACCTTGTCTGAACCCCTCCATCCTTCCTGTAGCTGCTCAGACTCTGCTTCTCTGCCCCCAGCCAAGCTTATAGGCCTGCAGAGTGTCTAGTTTTGAAGATACAGACTCTGCTAAGCAAAAGTGAACAGGGCCAAACTGGGCTTATTTCGCTGTGAAATTTCGATGTCACTTTCACAGCGAAATAAGCCCAGTTTGGCCCTGTTCACTTTTGCTTAGCAGAGTCTGTATCTTCAAAACTAGACACTCTGCAGGCCTATAAGCTTGGCTGGGGGCAGAGAAGCAGAGTCTGAGCAGCTACAGGAAGGATGGAGGGGTTCAGACAAGGTTTTCCAACTCCGTGCCTAAATGTCACTTTCACAGCGAAATAAGCCCAGTTTGGCCCTGTTCACTTTTGCTTAGCAGAGTCTGTATCTTCAAAACTAGACACTCTGCAGGCCTATAAGCTTGGCTGGGGGCAGAGAAGCAGAGTCTGAGCAGCTACAGGAAGGATGGAGGGGTTCAGACAAGGTTTTCCAACTCCGTGCCTAAATGTCACTTTCACAGCGAAATAAGCCCAGTTTGGCCCTGTTCACTTTTGCTTAGCAGAGTCTGTATCTTCAAAACTAGACACTCTGCAGGCCTATAAGCTTGGCTGGGGGCAGAGAAGCAGAGTCTGAGCAGCTACAGGAAGGATGGAGGGGTTCAGACAAGGTTTTCCAACTCTGTGCCTAAATGTCACTTTCACAGCGAAATAAGCCCAGTTTGGCCCTGTTCACTTTTGCTTAGCAGAGTCTGTATCTTCAAAACTAGACAATCTGCAGGCCTATAAGCTTGGCTGGGGGCAGAGAAGCAGAGTCTGAGCAGCTACAGGAAGGATGGAGGGGTTCAGACAAGGTTTTCCAACTCCGTGCCTAAATGTCACTTTCACAGCGAAATAAGCCCAGTTTGGCCCTGTTCACTTTTGCTTAGCAGAGTCTGTATCTTCAAAACTAGACACTCTGCAGGCCTATAAGCTTGGCTGGGGGCAGAGAAGCAGAGTCTGAGCAGCTACAGGAAGGATGGAGGGGTTCAGACAAGGTTTTCCAACTCCGTGCCTAAATGTCACTTTCACAGCGAAATAAGCCCAGTTTGGCCCTGTTCACTTTTGCTTAGCAGAGTCTGTATCTTCAAAACTAGACACTCTGCAGGCCTATAAGCTTGGCTGGGGGCAGAGAAGCAGAGTCTGAGCAGCTACAGGAAGGATGGAGGGGTTCAGACAAGGTTTTCCAACTCCGTGCCTAAATGTCACTTTCACAGCGAAATAAGCCCAGTTTGGCCCTGTTCACTTTTGCTTAGCAGAGTCTGTATCTTCAAAACTAGACACTCTGCAGGCCTATAAGCTTGGCTGGGGGCAGAGAAGCAGAGTCTGAGCAGCTACAGGAAGGATGGAGGGGTTCAGACAAGGTTTTCCAACTCCGTGCCTAAATGTCACTTTCACAGCGAAATAAGCCCAGTTTGGCCCTGTTCACTTTTGCTTAGCAGAGTCTGTATCTTCAAAACTAGACACTCTGCAGGCCTATAAGCTTGGCTGGGGGCAGAGAAGCAGAGTCTGAGCAGCTACAGGAAGGATGGAGGGGTTCAGACAAGGTTTTCCAACTCCGTGCCTAAATGTCACTTTCACAGCGAAATAAGCCCAGTTTGGCCCTGTTCACTTTTGCTTAGCAGAGTCTGTATCTTCAAAACTAGACACTCTGCAGGCCTATAAGCTTGGCTGGGGGCAGAGAAGCAGAGTCTGAGCAGCTACAGGAAGGATGGAGGGGTTCAGACAAGGTTTTCCAACTCCGTGCCTAAATGTCACTTTCACAGCGAAATAAGCCCAGTTTGGCCCTGTTCACTTTTGCTTAGCAGAGTCTGTATCTTCAAAACTAGACACTCTGCAGGCCTATAAGCTTGGCTGGGGGCAGAGAAGCAGAGTCTGAGCAGCTACAGGAAGGATGGAGGGGTTCAGACAAGGTTTTCCAACTCCGTGCCTAAATGTCACTTTCACAGCGAAATAAGCCCAGTTTGGCCCTGTTCACTTTTGCTTAGCAGAGTCTGTATCTTCAAAACTAGACACTCTGCAGGCCTATAAGCTTGGCTGGGGGCAGAGAAGCAGAGTCTGAGCAGCTACAGGAAGGATGGAGGGGTTCAGACAAGGTTTTCCAACTCCGTGCCTAAATGTCACTTTCACAGCGAAATAAGCCCAGTTTGGCCCTGTTCACTTTTGCTTAGCAGAGTCTGTATCTTCAAAACTAGACACTCTGCAGGCCTATAAGCTTGGCTGGGGGCAGAGAAGCAGAGTCTGAGCAGCTACATGAAGGATGGAGGGGTTCAGACAAGGTTTTCCAAGTCCGTGCCTAAATCTCACTTTCACAGCGAAATAAGCCCAGTTTGGCCCTGTTCACTTTTGCTTAGCAGAGTCTGTATCTTCAAAACTAGACACTCTGCAGGCCTATATCAGCCCAATATCAATATCAGCCCAATATCAATATCAGCCCAATATCAGCATCAGCCCAATATCAGCATCAGCCCAATATCAGCATCAGCCCAATATCAGCATCAGCCCAATATCAGCATCAGCCCAATATCAGCATCAGCCCAATATCAGCATCAGCCCAATATCAGCATCAGCCCAATATCAGCATCAGCCCAATATCAGCATCAGCCCAATATCAGCATCAGCCCAATATCAGCATCAGCCCAATATCAGCATCAGCCCAATATCAGCATCAGCCCAATATCAGCATCAGCCCAATATCAGCATCAGCCCAATATCAGCATCAGCCCAATATCAGCATCAGCCCAATATCAGCATCAGCCCAATATCAGCATCAGCCCAATATCAGCATCAGCCCAATATCAGCATCAGCCCAATATCAGCATCAGCCCAATATCAGCATCAGCCCAATATCAGCATCAGCCCAATATCAGCATCAGCCCAATATCAGCATCAGCCCAATATCAGCATCAGCCCAATATCAGCATCAGCCCAATATCAGCATCAGCCCAATATCAGCATCAGCCCAATATCAGCATCAGCCCAATATCAGCATCAGCCCAATATCAGCATCAGCCCAATATCAGCATCAGCCCAATATCAGCATCAGCCCAATATCAGCATCAGCCCAATATCAGCATCAGCCCAATATCAGCATCAGCCCAATATCAGCATCAGCCCAATATCAGCATCAGCCCAATATCAGCATCAGCCCAATATCAGCATCAGCCCAATATCAGCATCAGCCCAATATCAGCATCAGCCCAATATCAGCATCAGCCCAATATCAGCATCAGCCCAATATCAGCATCAGCCCAATATCAGCATCAGCCCAATATCAGCATCAGCCCAATATCAGCATCAGCCCAATATCAGCATCAGCCCAATATCAGCATCAGCCCAATATCAGCATCAGCCCAATATCAGCATCAGCCCAATATCAGCATCAGCCCAATATCAGCATCAGCCCAATATCAGCATCAGCCCAATATCAGCATCAGCCCAATATCAGCATCAGCCCAATATCAGCATCAGCCCAATATCAGCATCAGCCCAATATCAGCATCAGCCCAATATCAGCATCAGCCCAATATCAGCATCAGCCCAATATCAGCATCAGCCCAATATCAGCATCAGCCCAATATCAGCATCAGCCCAATATCAGCATCAGCCCAATATCAGCATCAGCCCAATATCAGCATCAGCCCAATATCAGCATCAGCCCAATATCAGCATCAGCCCAATATCAGCATCAGCCCAATATCAGCATCAGCCCAATATCAGCATCAGCCCAATATCAGCATCAGCCCAATATCAGCATCAGCCCAATATCAGCATCAGCCCAATATCAGCATCAGCCCAATATCAGCATCAGCCCAATATCAGCATCAGCCCAATATCAGCATCAGCCCAATATCAGCATCAGCCCAATATCAGCATCAGCCCAATATCAGCATCAGCCCAATATCAGCATCAGCCCAATATCAGCATCAGCCCAATATCAGCATCAGCCCAATATCAGCATCAGCCCAGTATCAGCATCAGCCCAATATCAGCATCAGCCCAATATCAGCATCAGCCCAATATCAGCATCAGCCCAATATCAGCATCAGCTGATATTATATCATATTGGGCTGCTTCTCTGCCCCCAGCCAAGCTTATAGGCCTGCAGAGTGTCTAGGGCTGATGCTGATATTGGGCTGATGCTGATATTGGGCTGATGCTGATATTGGGCTGATGCTGATATTGGGCTGATGCTGATATTGGGCTGATGCTGATATTGGGCTGATGCTGATATTGGGCTGATGCTGATATTGGGCTGATGCTGATATTGGGCTGATGCTGATATTGGGCTGATGCTGATATTGGGCTGATGCTGATATTGGGCTGATGCTGATATTGGGCTGATGCTGATATTGGGCTGATGCTGATATTGGGCTGATGCTGATATTGGGCTGATGCTGATATTGGGCTGATGCTGATATTGGGCTGATGCTGATATTGGGCTGATGCTGATATTGGGCTGATGCTGATATTGGGCTGATGCTGATATTGGGCTGATGCTGATATTGGGCTGATGCTGATATTGGGCTGATGCTGATATTGGGCTGATGCTGATATTGGGCTGATGCTGATATTGGGCTGATGCTGATATTGGGCTGATGCTGATATTGGGCTGATGCTGATATTGGGCTGATGCTGATATTGGGCTGATGCTGATATTGGGCTGATGCTGATATTGGGCTGATGCTGATATTGGGCTGATGCTGATATTGGGCTGATGCTGATATTGGGCTGATGCTGATATTGGGCTGATGCTGATATTGGGCTGATGCTGATATTGGGCTGATGCTGATATTGGGCTGATGCTGATATTGGGCTGATGCTGATATTGGGCTGATGCTGATATTGGGCTGATGCTGATATTGGGCTGATGCTGATATTGGGCTGATGCTGATATTGGGCTGATGCTGATATTGGGCTGATGCTGATATTGGGCTGATGCTGATATTGGGCTGATGCTGATATTGGGCTGATGCTGATATTGGGCTGATGCTGATATTGGGCTGATGCTGATATTGGGCTGATGCTGATATTGGGCTGATGCTGATATTGGGCTGATGCTGATATTGGGCTGATGCTGATATTGGGCTGATGCTGATATTGGGCTGATATTGATATTGGGCTGATATTGATATTGGGCTGATATAGGCCTGCAGAGTGTCTAGTTTTGAAGATACAGACTCTGCTAAGCAAAAGTGAACAGGGCCAAACTGGGCTTATTTCGCTGTGAAAGTGAGATTTAGGCACGGACTTGGAAAACCTTGTCTGAACCCCTCCATCCTTCCTGTAGCTGCTCAGACTCTGCTTCTCTGCCCCCAGCCAAGCTTATAGGCCTGCAGAGTGTCTAGTTTTGAAGATACAGACTCTGCTAAGCAAAAGTGAACAGGGCCAAACTGGGCTTATTTCGCTGTGAAAGTGACATTTAGGCACGGAGTTGGAAAACCTTGTCTGAACCCCTCCATCCTTCCTGTAGCTGCTCAGACTCTGCTTCTCTGCCCCCAGCCAAGCTTATAGGCCTGCAGAGTGTCTAGTTTTGAAGATACAGACTCTGCTAAGCAAAAGTGAACAGGGCCAAACTGGGCTTATTTCGCTGTGAAAGTGACATTTAGGCACGGAGTTGGAAAACCTTGTCTGAACCCCTCCATCCTTCCTGTAGCTGCTCAGACTCTGCTTCTCTGCCCCCAGCCAAGCTTATAGGCCTGCAGAGTGTCTAGTTTTGAAGATACAGACTCTGCTAAGCAAAAGTGAACAGGGCCAAACTGGGCTTATTTCGCTGTGAAAGTGACATCGAAATTTCACAGCGAAATAAGCCCAGTTTGGCCCTGTTCACTTTTGCTTAGCAGAGTCTGTATCTTCAAAACTAGACACTCTGCAGGCCTATAAGCTTGGCTGGGGGCAGAGAAGCAGAGTCTGAGCAGCTACAGGAAGGATGGAGGGGTTCAGACAAGGTTTTCCAACTCCGTGCCTAAATGTCACTTTCACAGCGAAATAAGCCCAGTTTGGCCCTGTTCACTTTTGCTTAGCAGAGTCTGTATCTTCAAAACTAGACACTCTGCAGGCCTATAAGCTTGGCTGGGGGCAGAGAAGCAGAGTCTGAGCAGCTACAGGAAGGATGGAGGGGTTCAGACAAGGTTTTCCAACTCCGTGCCTAAATGTCACTTTCACAGCGAAATAAGCCCAGTTTGGCCCTGTTCACTTTTGCTTAGCAGAGTCTGTATCTTCAAAACTAGACACTCTGCAGGCCTATAAGCTTGGCTGGGGGCAGAGAAGCAGAGTCTGAGCAGCTACAGGAAGGATGGAGGGGTTCAGACAAGGTTTTCCAACTCCGTGCCTAAATGTCACTTTCACAGCGAAATAAGCCCAGTTTGGCCCTGTTCACTTTTGCTTAGCAGAGTCTGTATCTTCAAAACTAGACACTCTGCAGGCCTATAAGCTTGGCTGGGGGCAGAGAAGCAGAGTCTGAGCAGCTACAGGAAGGATGGAGGGGTTCAGACAAGGTTTTCCAACTCCGTGCCTAAATGTCACTTTCACAGCGAAATAAGCCCAGTTTGGCCCTGTTCACTTTTGCTTAGCAGAGTCTGTATCTTCAAAACTAGACACTCTGCAGGCCTATAAGCTTGGCTGGGGGCAGAGAAGCAGAGTCTGAGCAGCTACAGGAAGGATGGAGGGGTTCAGACAAGGTTTTCCAACTCCGTGCCTAAATGTCACTTTCACAGCGAAATAAGCCCAGTTTGGCCCTGTTCACTTTTGCTTAGCAGAGTCTGTATCTTCAAAACTAGACACTCTGCAGGCCTATAAGCTTGGCTGGGGGCAGAGAAGCAGAGTCTGAGCAGCTACAGGAAGGATGGAGGGGTTCAGACAAGGTTTTCCAACTCCGTGCCTAAATGTCACTTTCACAGCGAAATAAGCCCAGTTTGGCCCTGTTCACTTTTGCTTAGCAGAGTCTGTATCTTCAAAACTAGACACTCTGCAGGCCTATAAGCTTGGCTGGGGGCAGAGAAGCAGAGTCTGAGCAGCTACAGGAAGGATGGAGGGGTTCAGACAAGGTTTTCCAACTCCGTGCCTAAATGTCACTTTCACAGCGAAATAAGCCCAGTTTGGCCCTGTTCACTTTTGCTTAGCAGAGTCTGTATCTTCAAAACTAGACACTCTGCAGGCCTATAAGCTTGGCTGGGGGCAGAGAAGCAGAGTCTGAGCAGCTACAGGAAGGATGGAGGGGTTCAGACAAGGTTTTCCAACTCCGTGCCTAAATGTCACTTTCACAGCGAAATAAGCCCAGTTTGGCCCTGTTCACTTTTGCTTAGCAGAGTCTGTATCTTCAAAACTAGACACTCTGCAGGCCTATAAGCTTGGCTGGGGGCAGAGAAGCAGAGTCTGAGCAGCTACAGGAAGGATGGAGGGGTTCAGACAAGGTTTTCCAACTCCGTGCCTAAATGTCACTTTCACAGCGAAATAAGCCCAGTTTGGCCCTGTTCACTTTTGCTTAGCAGAGTCTGTATCTTCAAAACTAGACACTCTGCAGGCCTATAAGCTTGGCTGGGGGCAGAGAAGCAGAGTCTGAGCAGCTACAGGAAGGATGGAGGGGTTCAGACAAGGTTTTCCAACTCCGTGCCTAAATGTCACTTTCACAGCGAAATAAGCCCAGTTTGGCCCTGTTCACTTTTGCTTAGCAGAGTCTGTATCTTCAAAACTAGACACTCTGCAGGCCTATAAGCTTGGCTGGGGGCAGAGAAGCAGAGTCTGAGCAGCTACAGGAAGGATGGAGGGGTTCAGACAAGGTTTTCCAACTCCGTGCCTAAATGTCACTTTCACAGCGAAATAAGCCCAGTTTGGCCCTGTTCACTTTTGCTTAGCAGAGTCTGTATCTTCAAAACTAGACACTCTGCAGGCCTATAAGCTTGGCTGGGGGCAGAGAAGCAGAGTCTGAGCAGCTACAGGAAGGATGGAGGGGTTCAGACAAGGTTTTCCAACTCCGTGCCTAAATGTCACTTTCACAGCGAAATAAGCCCAGTTTGGCCCTGTTCACTTTTGCTTAGCAGAGTCTGTATCTTCAAAACTAGACACTCTGCAGGCCTATAAGCTTGGCTGGGGGCAGAGAAGCAGAGTCTGAGCAGCTACAGGAAGGATGGAGGGGTTCAGACAAGGTTTTCCAACTCCGTGCCTAAATGTCACTTTCACAGCGAAATAAGCCCAGTTTGGCCCTGTTCACTTTTGCTTAGCAGAGTCTGTATCTTCAAAACTAGACACTCTGCAGGCCTATAAGCTTGGCTGGGGGCAGAGAAGCAGAGTCTGAGCAGCTACAGGAAGGATGGAGGGGTTCAGACAAGGTTTTCCAACTCCGTGCCTAAATGTCACTTTCACAGCGAAATAAGCCCAGTTTGGCCCTGTTCACTTTTGCTTAGCAGAGTCTGTATCTTCAAAACTAGACACTCTGCAGGCCTATAAGCTTGGCTGGGGGCAGAGAAGCAGAGTCTGAGCAGCTACAGGAAGGATGGAGGGGTTCAGACAAGGTTTTCCAACTCCGTGCCTAAATGTCACTTTCACAGCGAAATAAGCCCAGTTTGGCCCTGTTCACTTTTGCTTAGCAGAGTCTGTATCTTCAAAACTAGACACTCTGCAGGCCTATAAGCTTGGCTGGGGGCAGAGAAGCAGAGTCTGAGCAGCTACAGGAAGGATGGAGGGGTTCAGACAAGGTTTTCCAAGCTCCGTGCCTAAATGTCACTTTCACAGCGAAATAAGCCCAGTTTGGCCCTGTTCACTTTTGCTTAGCAGAGTCTGTATCTTCAAAACTAGACACTCTGCAGGCCTATAAGCTTGGCTGGGGGCAGAGAAGCAGAGTCTGAGCAGCTACAGGAAGGATGGAGGGGTTCAGACAAGGTTTTCCAAGTCCGTGCCTAAATGTCACTTTCACAGCGAAATAAGCCCAGTTTGGCCCTGTTCACTTTTGCTTAGCAGAGTCTGTATCTTCAAAACTAGACACTCTGCAGGCCTATATCAGCCCAATATCAATATCAGCCCAATATCAATATCAGCCCAATATCAGCATCAGCCCAATATCAGCATCAGCCCAATATCAGCATCAGCCCAATATCAGCATCAGCCCAATATCAGCATCAGCCCAATATCAGCATCAGCCCAATATCAGCATCAGCCCAATATCAGCATCAGCCCAATATCAGCATCAGCCC
>NW_027637466.1:0-12083 GCF_951216825.1 Electrona antarctica | reverse complement strand
GTGTGTGTGTGTGTGTGTGTGTGTGTGTGTGTGTGTGTGTGTGTGTGTGTGTGTGTGTGTGTGTGTGTGTGTGTGTGTGTGTGTGTGTGTGTGTGTGTGTGTGTGTGTGTGTGTGTGTGTGTGTGTGTGTGTGTTTGCGTGCACGCGTGCGTGTGCACGAGCACAGTGATGGAAGAAGTACTGATTTGTTTTAGTAGCAGTACTAGCAATACTCTGTTAGAAGTAAAAGCCCTGTTACCTGAATAGAAGTACAAAAGTATTAATGATTGGCATCAACATATACTTGCAATACCATACTTTTTATAGTAGATCTTGTGGGCTTTTAGATTGGCTATATTCAACACAGTTCTTGTGGCCAATGCATGTTTAATAATAACAATCTAAATCTGCAGAGCAACTCGTAACTAAAGTTATACAACATCATGTTTGAGCAGTAAAAACTGCAATACTTGCCTCTGAGATGTGGGGGAGAAATTGTACTCAAGCACAGTACTTAATGTACTCAATGTAACTCAATGTATACTTGGCTACTTTCCGTGTGTGTGCATGAGATCTCCCATTGTCACACTCTAATCCCTATACCAAGGTTGAATCAGATCCACGCTCTTCCACAAACACCCTAAAAAAAACAAGTGTTTTGTCGTCGCCTTTACACAAAAAAGAAAAGAAAAAATGAATACAGCAGGCTGGAGGCGAAGAGCTCACAGAAGGGCTCCAGATAAAGCTTGGGGCTATTCTTGGAGAAGAGGTTCTACAGAGAGAGAGAGAGAGAGAGAGAGAGAGAGAGAGAGAGAGAGAGAGACAGAGAGAGAGAGAGAGAGAGAGAGACAGAAGTGGAACACATCCTGAATAAAGCCTTTGCCACTGCGTGGCTTCGTTCGCCCGTCGATTAGCGCTGACTCTGTTGTGTTAATCTCACGTTTGAATGGATGCGATAAGCACTTCAGCAGTATAACAATCACACACACACTTCTGTTTTACTCTATCTGTGCACTTGTGTGAGTTTTGGCGAAGCAACACTGTGGACATGACAATTACCATGATCCACTGTGAACACTGAACACATTATTTATTTTTACGTGTGATTTTGTACAGGGTGTTGGGTGTTCTCATTCACATGCAGTTCATATGTGCACCTATGAAAAGTAATGCACTGTAATTTGTATAATACTGTAACCCACATTATAGTGGTGAGCCAGGAGGCTGGCTTTGATCACGTGGCCTACATGCTGCTGCCTGGAGGAAGAGTATAGTTTCTGATAACATTATGGGCCGTAGTTGCTCAACATTCATTCATTTCACATTTCACAATGGCTAGTTCAAAAGTTTGCTGGAAAGAATTCAGGAAAATAAATATATGTCATATAAAAATGTCTAGATGAGGATAGTCTAATTTCCTTTCATTGTGCCGTTTCGAAAGAGATTATAACTGGTTCGCACAATATCCGGCGGCTCCGAAACAACAGAATACAGAATACGCTCAGCGCAGACAATCTAAGCTATCGCCTTACATGGCTTAAGAAGGTTTACTTTTTTAGAGGTCCATTGGGAGTTGAGGAGCGTTGGAGAATGTTGTGGGCAGTCAGGTCGGCTGGCAAGCAGGTGAATTGGAACGTAAAGGCATGGATCTCTTCTCCACTCCCAAACCTTTTAGTCTAGGTTTTAATTGTTGACAGAATTGTCAATATATGTAGTCTTTGTTTTACCTATCATAGCTTAGTTTTTTGTCATATTATTGATTAATTACGTCAATTACGGCACTGGCCATAAGCCGGTTAACACTGCCCGCCATGCTGGTTGTTTTCTTCAAGGTGTCGGGAGAAAATGTCTAAGGATGATTAGATCACGTGGGCTGTCTGAGTCATCCCTATAAGCAACTCATCCTTTGAGTCATTGAGTCTGCTCTGAACGCCTTCGCACACTCCCAGATCCCCAGTGTGCTGTAGCACTCCAGGCGGTGCTAATGCTAACACACAAGGCCTCTCTGGACTGCATGGGGGGGTGAAATCAACCCTCAAGGCTTTCTGACAGACATATGGGAGGGGATGGGGAGGGAAGCCTCGCCCCGTAGGCTTCCCCTCCCCCAACCCCTCCCCTACTGGGCGGGGGTTTTTCCTTTACTGGGCGGGGTTTTTCCTTTTCTCTTACATGACTTGGGCGTGTTATAATGAAGTAGACTCTAGAAAAGCATTCCAGCAGCCAGTTTGTAGCATGCCTCGTTAGGCAATAGACTTTCAATCCATACCTCCTGGGTTGAGTGGGTTCGAATCCTGCTCATATCATTGTTGTGTCCACCGCAAACAACTTTTTTTTAAAGTGAAGTTTGCTTTGGTCCGACATGTGTTGCTACGTGCTTGCGGTTATGTTTAGGTTTGGGGTAGGGTTAATAATAGTGGGAAAATGACCGGATTAAGGTTGGTGAGGGGTCCATTAAAACGACCAGATTAAGGTTGGTGAGGGGTCCGTTAAAACGACCAGATTAATGTTGGTGAGGGGTCCTTTAAAACGACCGGATTAAGGTTGGTGAGGGGTCCGTTAAAATGACCGGATTAAGGTTGGTGAGGGGTTCGTTAAAACGACCGGATTAAGGTTGGTGAGGGGTCCGTTAAAACGACCAGATTAAGATTGGTGAGGGGTTCGTTAAAACGACCAGATTAAGGTTGGTGAGGGGTCCGTTAAAACGACCAGATTAATGTTGGTGAGGGGTCCGTTAAAACGACCGGATTAAGGTTGGTGAGGGGTTCATTAAAACGACCGGATTAAGGTTGGTGAGGGGTTCGTTAAAACGACCGGATTAAGGTTGGTGAGGGGTCCGTTAAAACGACCAGATTAAGGTTGGTGAGGGGTTCGTTAAAACGACCAGATTAAGGTTGGTGAGGGGTTCGTTAAAACGACCGGATTAAGGTTGGTGAGGGGTTCGTTAAAACGACCGGATTAAGGTTGGTGAGGGGTCCGTTTATAGCTTTGTGTGGGTTGGGCTTGCTGGATGCATGTTCCACCCCCTAGTATGTCTGTCAGAAGCCGTTGAGGGGTGATTTCCCCCGCGTGCGCATGGCTGACTAGCTGGTTCGCAGGAGGTGCAGGACAGCCAGGCTGGACTCCAGGGGAAGATGGGTAAAAAAAATCAAATAAACATAAGCTGTTTCCAGTATAGCTCTTGGAGGGTTTGACTGTTGCAGGCCCATGAGAGTGCCTTGGGGGAGATGGTCTGTTTCGGCTGGGCCTGCGTCAGTCAGAACGTTACGTTACGTTACGTTACGTTACGTTACGTTACGTTACGTTACGTTACGTTACGTTACGTTACGTTACGTTACGTTACGTTACGTTACGTTGCGTTGCGTTCAGAACGAACCCGCAGAACACATACACAGGGCGTAAGGTAAGGTTTAAGAAGGTTTTTTTGTACAGGACAGTCAGGGAGTTGAGGAACGATGAACTGCGTGGGCACGCTGAAATGGAAGGCAAGCAGGTATCACGAGCAGGTTAACCGGCAAGCAAACCTACCCACTGGTAGTACAACAAAATAGTTTAGTGATACCATTTAGCTTCTGATGAATTTCTAGATCACTAGAAAACAATGCCAGAGTGAAGCTCAAAGTGAGCCAGTGCCTCCCTGTCTCTGCTGTCTGAGCTGCATAGTGATAGGGTGGGAAATCTATTTTGAAAATACACATACGATAGTGCTCGACACTGGAAAGTAAATGAGACTATGTTGGGGAGACATCGTCTGTATCTAGAAATGTTGATATGAAATGTATTTCTTCTCCCAAATGTTGTTACCAAACTCTTAAACTCGCCATTGTAAATGTGAAATGAAGCAATTCTGGGCAAACTGCATGGCCTATTTCTCCTTAATGTTATCAGAAACAATTTTCTGATAACACAGCCTTGAGGGGCAGAAGGGTCCGGAAAGAAACTGCCTGCCCCCTTCTCTCTTCCACAGTTGCAGTTTTTTTTCTCCGCTTTTTTTGCGCTATCCAATGAATTCATTGTCATCACTATGGGGCGTGGCCCATGCAGAAGTTAGTTGGAGAAAGAGGATGCGACAGGAGTGCGCACGCATGCACGCACGCACACACGCACGCACATACTCGCGCACACACAGAGACGCAGACCAAAAGGGGACACAGGAGGAAGATACTGGGGCACAGCTGTGGCCATGACACCTTTACCTTAATACAGAAAGCGAAAAACTCTATCCAAACAGAACCCACCTGCATGCTGTTGGCGGGTTGAAGGCCACCATCTTGTTTTCATTCTTTATTATTATTATTATTATTTATTTATTTTTATGATTTTTCAACGGTCGAACTATGATTCCATTTATTTATTTATTTCCGTATACACCCAATAGGAATTCAAACCTCTCCTGCACATTTCAACTACTTTTGTTGTAGTTATTTGTGTCTGCGTATTCACAGAATAATCATGCTCAAAATCTGCATCTGTTTGAGTCCACTGATCACTTACAGTACAATAATAAATAAGGTTCATCTTAACCATTCATATATAGTTGACCGGGGTTTCCCAGGGCTCTTTACCTTGTCCGCTCCTTCTTCCCACTTAGTCCAATAAATAAATGCCAGAGGTTGGACAAAATTGTATTATTTTGTTTCTCAACTGATTCTGATAGGACATTAGGTCTACTAGCCAGGATAAAAAATCTACCTTAATCTGTTTACTGCTAATACCCTAAATTTGCCTTAATCCAAGATGACCCTATTGATAACCTATTATAAGGCAATATTTTCTAAATTTCATTATGCTTTAAGTATCATGTAACATATCAAACTAGGGGGTTTTCATGATTCTGAATTCATTCCAAGCATTAGTTTTGCACTCCTTGGGCTAAAAAAGGCCATAGCCGTCATCACAAATGTGATGAGGTCAGCACATTTTAGTGACATTTGGGTAAGTGGCTATGGCCAAATGTAGTGTTATTCATGTAAAACTAATGCTTGGAATGGATTCAGAATCATGCAAACCCCCTAGTTTGACATGTCACATGCTACTTAAAGCATAATGAAATTTAGAAAATATTGCCTTATAATAGGGTGTCAATGGTGGCATAATGGATTACGGTAAATTTAGGGTATTAGCAGTAAGCAGATTGGGGTAGATTTTTTATCCTGGCTAGTAGACCTAATGTCCTGTCAGAATCAGGTGAGAAACAAAATAATCCAATTTTGTCCAACCTGAGAGGAATGTTTTACTTTATTTACTGGACTAACTCTACACCAAAATATTTCTATTCACACCGGAATAGATAGTTTTCATTCGGACAAAAAAGCCTAACCTAAAACATGTTTAGCAGGGCAATCGTTAACCATGGGTTCCTTGATTCACACCCAAAATGACAATTCCATTGTAAAGTTACCATGTTGGAAGACAGACCAGTGCATTTGTGAGCAGTTTATGTTGTTGTGCTCTTGCTTGCAGGTTGAGGTTAGGGAGTAGTGGCAATTTTCGTGCTGAAATCAAAGATGTATCGATTTCCATCAGAGGAAAGTTGCACTCGCGGTCTGAAGTGTGGATGTGATTTGAGGGCTCGGAAACTGAACTCCTGGACTTTGATCAGGGAATGTGAGGCGAGAACAATCGTGACATGGTTGCCTTCAACTGGAGATTAAAAACGGAGCACATATACACATGCACGCACGCACATACAATAGTGTTCTTTCCCTTCTCCAACAATGCACATTGTTTTAGTAAACAGCTCTCTCTTGTCACGGTATCTTTGAAGGTCTGTGGCCAGCACATTCCGCCTTTCCACTCCCTTGCCGAGATAGACAGCAACATATAAGAGAGAAGTGAGGCAGGGGGGCAGAAAGATTGGTGGTATTCCACATACGGCGTTGGCCTATACACACACCTCAACCACTCACCATTATCCCCCGAGTTCTATTCAGATCCGTCCCAGTTCTCTCTGACCACAGCCGGGATGAATCTGACCCTGTCCCGGAGGGAGGGAGGGGGTCCGAGCAGGAGATTGCGGTGGGCAGGAAAGGGCCGAAAACACAGCGGTTTAAAGA
The DNA here is from genome assembly GCF_951216825.1 of Electrona antarctica. NCBI lineage: Eukaryota > Metazoa > Chordata > Actinopteri > Myctophiformes > Myctophidae > Electrona > Electrona antarctica. The sequence continues at coordinate 6,051 of NW_027637466.1, read as the reverse complement.
TGCTGACCGGAGCTCTGACCGCACTTCCTCCAAGCACTAGAGATAAGGGACATCTTGGATGATTGGTGCTCAGAGTGGATGGTCGGGTGGGGGGTGGGGTGTGTGGCTGCCGAGGAGGGAGGGGGCGGGGGGGCTCTTAGCTCCTTTTCCAACACGGGCCAATCATCTTGTCCCACACTCTCCTGCTCGCCAAGCATTACACTGACCACTTAAGCCCCATATCGTCACTCTCTGGTGGAAACCTCTTATGTCCCAAACCGTTACTTTTCAGGGAAACGGAAACTTTACATTTGGAGATACAATTTTAGCTTCTTCTTCTTCTTCTTTTATTTTACAATTTCGTACAATTTGGAAAATGATGTGATATAATCTTTAAAATCAATGTTCACCTATGCTCATGTCCAAAAATACTTTCATGTATATCTTGCCTGCCTGTAAGGACTCAGGGCAGCGCCATCTTACGCTCCCAGTCAGAGTTCAGACTAAGACCTGTAAGGACTCAGGGCAGCGCCATCTTACGCTCCCAGTCAGAGTTCAGACTAAGACCTGTAAGGACTCAGGGCAGCGCCATCTTACGCTCCCAGTCAGAGTTCAGACTAAGACCTGTAAGGACTCAGGGCAGCGCCATCTTACGCTCCCAGTCAGAGTTCAGACTAAGACCTGTAAGGACTCAGGGCAGCGCCATCTTACGCTCCCAGTCAGAGTTCAGACTAAGACCTGTAAGGACTCAGGGCAGCGCCATCTTACGCTCCCAGTCAGAGTTCAGACTAAGACCTGTAAGGACTCAGGGCAGCGCCATCTTACGCTCCCAGTCAGAGTTCAGACTAAGACCTGTAAGGACTCAGGGCAGCGCCATCTTACGCTCCCAGTCAGAGTTCAGACTAAGAAGGAAATGTTACAATTCCAGGGGGTGTATTATTGTATTAACTCTTCCGGAACGCAGAGAAATACTCAACAATTGCACCATGACAAGTCTGTCAGGGCTGCCACTGAGCTCTCTTTTATCAAAGGCAGTTGAATCAACTTGAATGTACCCATTTGTAGTTGTGTAATGATTAGATCCTTTGTAGAGCCCTTTCACCTGCTATTCAGTAGGGCGCAATAGTCTTATGCAACCCTGCGTAACTACAATGTCAACTGTGAGTGCAGCGGTGTAATGCTTTGGATGCTCCAACATGTTGGAAATGCTCAAACATTTTTCAGTTTATCCTCACAAAAGCATCCAATACTTATGTTGTAGGCCTATCTTTTTTGTTTTGTTGCAGGAACCAACGTTTTAAAAGCTGTATCTGTAACGTTTATGTCCTAGCCATGGTCCCCGAACCCGGGCCCCATGGATCTGATACAGAAAGCCAGTTTGGATAGAGGATATATTGCACTTTTACCGCTTGTAAACCAGTAGTGGCCCTACCTGATCACAGGATTGAAATGTCTCAATAGAATAAGTGCCCAACACTCACGGCTTCCCTCTCCCAAACACGGGACAAATGTGTTCATAGATGCTCGACCAAGCCAGACGCACGGCGGTGGAATGGAACGCACAGCCTCGGCGCTGGTGTGGCCAGGCACTGCTCCGCCCCCCACCCTTACGAATCTTTAACTTCCACTTCCACATAAACGGACACAAAATGGAACCCCAGCGGGTTTAAAAAAAAAGGTTTAGAATGTGGCATAGTGTCCTCTGCCCACCCGCCCATGCACTAAACCCCCCAACCCTCCCCTTCCCCCACGCCGGCAATCACCATCATTTAGCCCCGCTCGCTCTGAAGGCGAACAATCTCACTCGAGGCCTCATGCAGGTATTGTGGCGCTCAGCATAAAGACCGTAATGGCTTGTAGGCTAACTGGCCAGGTGATTGAAAGCCCCGCTGTCCTTATGAGACGGGGGTTCTTGCCATGCAAATTCATCACGTGCTCCCCCCCGTCTCTCTCTCTCTCTCTCTCTCTCTCTCTCTCTCTCTCTCTCTCTCTCTCTCTCTCTCTGTCCTCCCACTCCCCCAGCAAAAAAAAAGAAAAAAAGCAGCCATTTCCATTTCCAGATTGCCCCCCCCCTCCCCCACTGCCCCTGCTTTGTGCATAGAATCGAATTACGCTGAAAAGCGCTGATTGATTCTTTCGGAGGACAATAGTTTTCATCATTTAGGCCAATCCCGGCAGGTCTCCCTCCTCTCTCCAAGCACCTATTGAGTGCCGTCCAATGGAGTCACGGCTGGCCATTATTAGTCGTTTCAGAATGGGCTGAATGTTGGGTACACTGCGGACGACGATGGCATGTGGCCCCCCAGGAGCATGTGGCCCCCCAGGAGCCCTCTTTGGCGGGGGCTGGTGGGTTGGGCATGTGGCCCCCAGGAGCCACCTTTGGCAGGGGCTGGTGGGTTGTGGTGGGTTGCCATGGAAGGTGTAGAATAGATCATTCTCAATCGTTTGATATACATTAGGCCACAGACCCCCATTTGACCCCCCAATCGACAATGTGAAATCCAATTGTTTATTTAACTCTGGGGAGTGTGCCAAATGTACAATGTGTCCACCCTCAGAGTTACTGTACAGATCTGTAAGGGTCCACTTACAACCACTCAGTGGCGTTGTGGTCAGAGTGTCCGACCAGAGATTGGGAGGTTGGGGTTTGATTCCCCAGGCGGGGCATACTATACCAAAGACTATCAAAATGGGACCCAGTGCCTCCCTGCCTGGCACTCTGCATCAAAGGTTGGATTGAGTGGGTAAGTGATGTCCCTGCGACATACGGAGCTATAGCGTCATGTCCAGTGGGTGTACTTGTACATCATGTCCAGTGGGTGTACTTGTACATCATGTCCAGTGGGTGTACTTGTACATCATGTCCAGGGGGTATTTACATAATATCCATGAGGTGTACTTGTACAGCAAGCTGCCTCACGCTACAGAAACAGGAGGGGGGGTCGAGAGTTCAGATGGTGCACGCCGCTAAGATGAAGGAAACACACTAGTGCTTTTACCCCCGTGCACAACGGTTGCACGCGCATATGCACGCACGCACGCACGCACGCACGCACGCACGCACGCACGCACACACGCACGCTTAAACTTGACTCGTGTTTCGTTCTGTCACATTCCAACCAGCCACCCCCCAGGGCCCTTTTTAATGGCGGAGTCGCGAAGTGGATTCCAGCTCATTACGTGCACTAATTTACCGCGAGGACGACTCGCCATGAGCGCGGCGGCTCGCACTCAAAGTGAGAGAAGGGGGGATGGATGGCGAGGCTCTTGACGCGCTGCGTCTCTCTGATGTGAGAGAGAAGGTGCTGGCTGGGGTGGGGCGGGATGCTGTGGTGCAAGAGGTACTCTGATTCTCTGAAGTAAAAAAGTAGCAATTCCACAATAATGTGCACTACATGATAGTAGGGGTGTAACGATACATTTTAACAACGATACGATATGTATCACGATACATGGTTGACGATACGATACATGGTTGACGATATTGGTTCATTTTGGCGATACGATACGATCCGATTCAATGATTTGAAATCGATACAGTACCTATTTAGCAAATATATTAAATATGTGTGAAACTTGTGGATAGTGCAGTTTTTAATAAGGGAAAGATTTATTATTATGGATATAAATAAGTAAACACCGTGATTCTCTGCCAAATAGATGGATATTGTATTTGAACACATATGGACAAACCCACGCCTTGACATGAACTCAGAGAATACACAGATTTTTTGATAGACTAAGAGTTGCAATATGGAATGGAAAAGTAATTAAACCCATCTTTTTTCCTTTTTTCTTCTTAAAATTGCTAAATACAATGTGCAAGTATAGGCTACTTAGTATTGATGAAATTGATTATTTGCATTGCAAAATGATTCGATACCGATTATTTCCACACACAGAAGCCTGTGTGTGGCCTAATTGGCTGCATGGCAGCCAATCAGACACTATGTCCTTTTTTGGGAAACACTGTCAAACACAACAACATAGAAATAGACAAAGACTAGAGCACAGCCATACCTGTCCTCAAAGTGTGTGTGTGTGTGTGTGTGTGTGTGTGTGTGTGTGTGTGTGTGTGTGTGTGTGTGTGTGTGTGTGTGTGTGTGTGTGTGTGTGTGTGTGTGTGTGTGTGTGTGTGTGTGTGTGCGTGCGTGCGTGCGTGCGTGCGTGCGTGCGTGCGTGCGTGCGTGCGTGCGTGCGTGCGTGCGTGCGTGCGTGCGTGCGTGCGTGCGTGCGTGCGTGCGTGCGTGCGTGCGTGCGTGCGTGCGTGCGTGCGTGCGTGCGTGCGTGCGTGCGTGCGTGCGTGCGTGCGTGCGTGCGTGCGTGCGTGCGTGCGTGCGTGCGTGCGTGCGTGCGTGCGTGTAGCAGGGGGATGGGGGAGGGGTGAAAGGTTAATTCACACGCTTGTCCCCCGAGCTTTTTAATCAACTTTAACTGCATGCATGCAGTGATGTAAAAGTGGAAGAGGGGCCACTGTTATCACACTAGCACTGGGGACAGCCCGGCCCCACGCAGAGTTTAACACGGTTCAACTCAGGGCCACATTTTATACTTCATTGCGGAACATGTACAAGCTCAACACGTCACACGCAGAATAAAATGAGACACAAGACAACAAAAACACAGTTTACCAAAAATGAAAATCATAGACATATATATCCCGATTGAACTAGTTTTTAATATAAATTTGAATATATCGTCTCTGTCGGGTGGAAACGTCATTTTGTGCAAAACTGTTACCTTTTAGGAATCAAATATAACAATAGCAGCCGTGGCAGATCCACAAGCTCAAAATGTGTTGTTCGCGCTGCGTTTTCAGCTTGTCGATCTGCTACTTTTGATGCATTCGTGTGACGCTGTAATGTGATCATCAAGTAGGGCATTAATTTACGGAAAAACACAAAAAGTTACAATACATGGAGATAGGAGGTTTCTGCCCGACAGCAACGGTATAAACCCATTCAGGACTTTTGGTGTTTTTAGCATTATGTTATACTTTAGCTATTGAAAAATAGCAGATCTACAAGCTCATATAGCGCAGCACGGAGGGTCCACGGCCAAATACAGATAATTATTCTAATATATGTTGTCACCGTTGGTACGGCAAGCTTTCAGGCTCTGGAAAGATTCTCCTTTTGCCAGGACTTGAGGAGGCCTTTTTTTCACCAAAAAAGAACGAAAGGGTTCAGCCTGAAACAGCGTCTGTCTGTGCAATGCGGTGCAGTCAGTCTAGTGTGCAGTGCATAGTGTGCAGTGCGTGTGCGCAAAGACACGTCCGTCCCTGAACCTCCTCGCCATGTTGTGTGTGTGTGTGTGTGTGTGTGTGTGTGTGTGTGTGTGTGTGTGTGTGTGTGTGTGTGTGTGTGTGTGTGTGTGTGTGTGTGTGTGTGTGTGTGTGTGTGTGCGCGTTTGTAGGGGGCGGGAGCAGAAGGATTGAGAGAGTATATGTGTGTTTGTGCGGAGCGGGTGTTTTATTACAGGTGTCCGTCTATTGTATTTTAGAGGGAGGTCGCGTGCCCTCCACCGCACGACCTAGCGCTGCACTGCTGAAATATTTACCAGCCGCGGAAAATTGTCACTTTGCCCGACGTCCCCCCGATCAGTCATCTGGCCCGGGTGACCCTCCATTACTTCCACATCCAGCCCACCGGCCCCCCCACCTGCCCGCCCCCAACCCCTGCGTGCTTTGCTCGCTGTCGGGGCCTGTGTGATCAGGCCCTGGTGGCAGCTTTTGTCCTTTTCTCTCCGTAATGTAGTATTTCATGCTTTCTCGCCCAATCTGCTCGATCAGCAGTATTCCCCTCCGTCCCTCTGCGCAGCACCCCCCGCCCCCCCTGCCCCCACTCCTACTCCCTCGTTGTCGCTGTCCATTTCCTCCCTCCATTGGTTTGACATATACAGCCCAGAGCACTGTCTCACATGCACTGACACACATGCACCACCATTACCGCTACTGCAAATATTGCCTTCACAATATCCATTACAGCCTTTTTTAACTTTATGTACAAATATACTTATGGTCTCTCTCTCTCTCTCTCTCTCTCTCTCTCTCTCTCTCTCTCTCTCTCTCCC
>NW_027637467.1:0-13226 GCF_951216825.1 Electrona antarctica | reverse complement strand
CACAGAGAGAGAGAGGGGGGGGGGAGAGAGGGAGAGGAGGGAGACAGACAGACAGACACAGACAGACAGACAGACAGACACAGACAGACACAGGCAGGCAGACAGACAGACAGACACACAGACACACAGACACACACAGACACAGACAGACAGACAGACAGACAGACAGACACAGAGGATCGGGTGGGAGTTGTAAAAAAGGAGGTGAGCTTGATCTCTCGATCTCTCTCTCTCCTCTCTCTCTCTCTCTCTCTCTCGATCTCTCTCTCCTCTCTCCTCCCTCTCCCTCGCTCTCTCTCTCTCTCTCTCTCTCTCTCTCTCTCTCCTCTCTCTCTCTCTCTCTCTCTCTCTCTCTCTCTCTCTCTCTCTCTCTCTCCGGTACAGGGGCGTTCAATCTCCAGCAGTGTCTAATGTAGTAGAAAGTTGCTCCTACAATGTACTCACTACACTTCCTTAGTCACAGTAGAGTGGCTGGAAGGAGCCGTGCGTACTTAATCACTCTCGCTCTCTCTCTCTCTCTCTCTCTCTTTTTTTTCATCTACTCGTCCGAAGAACGCTAGCAGAAGTGTCAGTGGGCCATGCATGTGAAATACACCCCCCCCTCCTCCCCCTCACACTGTGTATGCGCGTGTGTGTGTGTGTGTGTGAGCGCGGTTGTCATGCTGTGCACACTGGAGCGTGGCATGTGGATGGCGCTGTTGGCAGGAACAGCGCGTCGGGGCGCTGACCAGGAACTCCATTAAGAACTACACCCACTGCACGGCCCACTTGCTCTGGGCATCGTGTGTGTGTGTGTGTGTGTGTGTGTGTGTGTGTGTGTGTGTGTGTGTGTGTGTGTGTGTGTGTGTGTGTGTGTGTGTGTGTGTGTGTGTGTGTGTGTGTGTGTGTGCGCTCGCGTCAAACACGTGTTTTTCTGCTCGTCGGTGAGAGAGAGAGGACATTGTCGCCCTTGTTGACTGGAACACGTGTTCCTGTACACAAACACGCACGCTTATATGTGACGGAAGCGAGCTCGGTCCAACTCGGCTCGCGTGACCTACTCCTCGCTCCGCCGCTGCCTTTTAAAGAACGTTGTGATGAAAACAATGCCCGGTACCCGGATTTGAACATACAACCTTGTGGTCCGAAGGCGAGAGCTCAGTTGTTTCATTGTAAACAGTAACATCATTCAGTGTTTTGGTAACGAGTATGTGTGTCCTCATTTTGGGCATGTCATTATCCATTTCTACAGTGTGTTCGATGTTCATGTTTTCACGTTCAAACTTCTCTTCAACCGGGATTTCAGATAATGGTCCCAAGATTGTGTGTAGGACGTTTCACGCAAATTGCTCAAAAATCCAGGCAGAAAATCAGGTATAAGCATTTTTCAAACTGCTCAAAATGGCGGAAAATCTGAGGGCGGAGCTTACTTGTCAAAGTGACAGATGTGTTCCCCATGAGTCAAGGAACATGTGTAAACAAGTGCCATGAATATTGGCCAAACAAAGCATGAGTTATGACTGTTCAAAGGTTTCATTTTCAAAACATTGCTATAGCGCCCCCCTTTGGCCAATTGGAGTAAGACTGCTTTCAGTGCTATTTGGCATGACCCTCTATTATACTGTAAAGTGACATAATCATATGACTCTGCATGTATGTATTATAGGCAGAAGAAGAATTTTCACAAAACAGCAATTTTCATTGGCTCATAAAAAATGTACTACGAATTTCTGTCCATATAGGTCCAAAGTTCACGTGTAGACGTTTTTGTACATTTTGATCAAAGATCCTGGGAGGAGATACATTTGAACTGTTTTTCATATAATTAAAAATGGCGGGTCAGAGGTCAAAAGTCAGAACACTAAAGTTGTTCGGCATGAGGAGACACATATGTGTATCAAAGTGTCATTGCCAACGGTCAAACGGTTCATGAGCTATGCACGTTCAAAGTTTGCATTTCCAATTGAGTGCTATAGCGCCACCTTTTGGCCAATGGTCATGGGCTTCGCATAGTCACCGTTTGGCATGGCCCTCTACTAGGGCATTAACCAAACGTGATTTTTGATAGTCGACACGAATACCATCAAAATCGATTTATAGTCGATTAGTCTGCGGTAAAATATGATATTTTTTTCCATCCAATCAAGCATTAAAACATCGTGTTCTGAAACGGCCAGCGCGAGTGAAGGAATAACTGCAAAACAGAGCCGGTGAATGCAGGCCGAGTGGAATAGTAAGAGAGTGGCGACACGCTTTGATCTCACCACAAAGCGGGTGCTATGGGCTATAGTTCCAAACATTGGAACTATCCCATTGAGATATAATGAGCACTTCCGCATTCCATTGTTACAATGGGAGTCAACGCTAGTGTCGCCACTCTCTTACTAGATTACGCTGAATGCCGCTCTGATTGGCCGAAATTCACATCAGCTGTTAAAAGTCAAGTCAAAGTTGCAAGTCCACAATGACTCACGGATGGACGCGATGTGAGCTTGTAGATCTGCTATTTTTGATGCGCAAGACCTTTCTACGGCGCAGCATAGCATGTTACGTTGTTTGTAACATGCTATGCTATAAATGTTTGTTCAGTTGGAGAGGAGAGGAGGAATGAACGATGCGATGATTTTCATACAACCCTAAATGTTCAACAACAAGTTACAACCACAGTTCCTTTGGTTTTTAGAAGGAGCTACAAGCTAGGAGGAGGTTATGATTACATACTAGGCTTTCTAGCTAGCAGGCTTGCCAGGCTATGAATCAGATGATCAACTACTTCACTCCATCGCGACTATTATAACTATGATCGCGCGGCATAGCTGTTTGTTTTTAATAATGCTGCACGCCTGCACTTTTGTTGGATAAGCATGAAGAAAGATTAATAAGAAAAATAAACATGAAATCACGGCAAGAGCTACTGTAGTTTGACTGTCACCAAACTGGGTATTATTGGGCAGAGTGAGGAGGGAGTCGAGGGAATCCTGCTACACTACTGTACCGGACGAAACGACGACACGTCTCCAATCTAACTTGTTGAACAAACTACAGTAATAAACTCACCAATAGTAAAAGTATGTACACACTGTAGTTGTCCCCATTGAGCGTATGAGGCATATGCTGTTTGAAAATCTGTCTTAAATGCTATTATGCTGCCAGTGCCACCGCCGCCCACCGCACCTACACGAGTGACGGTGACGGCAAAACCGGCTTGTATATGATATGAAAACAATCAGCCAGGAATGGATTAGTACTTAAGTTGGAGAACTACCAACATGCAGCTCACAGCTGCATGTCTGCTGTAAAAATTAAAAAAAATCATAAAAAATATTAAAAATAATATTAACGATTACTCGATTTTTGATTTACAGTGTCGACTACCGTTTTGCTAGTCGACTAATCGATTTTTATGTTAATGCCCTACCCTCTACCAGATTCCCCGAAAACCGACTGCACGGTTCAGCCAGAACTGCTATTGTTAGCGGAAGAAAACAAAACACAAAAACAATAAGTGACCAAAGTCACTTCGTGACTTCTTGGTCCCAGTATACTGTATGTTGTGAAATATTACATTTTTGAGGGGCGCTAGCCCATCCCATATGCCCAGTTTTGTGTGTGTGTGTGTGTGTGTGTGTGTGTGTGTGTGTGTGTGTGCGTGTGCGTGTGCGTGTGCGTGTGCGTGTGCGTGTGTGTGTGCGTGCGTGCGTGCGTGCGTGCGTGATCGGGACGCCAATTGTGATTGGGCCGGAATGAGATGATGTATGACGATAAGAGCGACCCTCACTTCACACAGGTGTGATTTTTTATTGAATATTGCCGACGTATCCACTGTCGATGTACATAGCCAGTCATCGATAGTACTGTATGCATGCATCTATAGATGCAGTGTTGTTTTCGTCGACTAAAACTATGACAAAATATGTTCGTCGACTACCTTTTTTCACTGACAAACTAAATGGAAACTAAATGAAAACTACTGTAAGCTGCGATGACTAAAACTAAGAATACTGACAATTTCGTCAACAAATAAAAACTAGACTAAAATGTTAGGGACTAGTGGACAAGAGATCCAGTATAAGTCATTTTACAATTAGTTGCATGCTGAGAATAGCAGATCTACAAGCTCACAACGCGTCGCGAGCTTGTAGATCGGCTATTTTCAGCAAGTGTAAAATCAGCCATTACGACGGCATCAAGGCCAGCCAAAATAAATTTTAGTCGACTAAATCAACTGTAGATTTAGTCGACTAAAATCTTTTGATATTTAGTCGACTAAAACTAAAACTAGACTAACACTAAAACATTCCAGGTGATTAAATGTGACTATATATAAAACTAAATAAACTATATAAGGGGTTCTCAACGTTTTTGGCTGGGGACCCCGAAAATGCTTTGGCCATGTCTCGTGACCCCCCTCCCCTCCCCCAAAACAAACTGACTGCAAAAATAACCTTAATAATAGAGAAAATATATCATAAATGAATACTGAAACCAGATATAATCATTAAGGAAAGTTTGTGCATGCACCACGTACTATGTAAACTCTTTTTTGTATTATTATTATTTGGGGACCCCCCAAAATAATCTGGCGAACCCCTGGACTATATGACTAAAACTAAAATCAAAATTTGCTGTCAAAAACAACACTGTATATAGATGCATGCACACAGTAGGGCTTTCACTTCTAGTGATTTTTAATGTCCCCATGTCTCAACCTATGTCCCTACCTATGTCCTAGATTACCAGTAGGGGAAAAAGTGGCGCTGTTGTGCTAGAAACAGAGAGAGAGATAGTGTTGCACTGTTGCCTGCTAATTACAGAGAGAGAGAGAAAGAGAGAGGGAGAGAGAGGTGTCTGCTAAATGCTAATTCCCCCACACAGTAATTTCTCGACCGTTTAGGACGCGTGGCGGCTCCCCGGAACCGGGCTGGCACCCTGGGCGCGTTCCTGTGGGTCTGAAAGTTCCGGGGGCCCACAGGGGACCCCCCACACGGAGTTGCACCACTCAGTTCACACAGGTGTGATTTTACTAGTCGACTAGTTGTTTAATAACTAGGCCTACCTATTATGTAACAAAAAAAACATATATATATATTTTAAATAATAGTTTTAAAAGCTGTGTACATTGGTGACTATAACTATAATCTAGCTGATCTTGAGGCCTACAAAAAAGAAAAAGAAAAAAATAATCTTAACTAGTCAACTTTAAACCAACAAGGTCGACTATAGTGTATTTACTAGTCGACTAGTTGAATAGTGGACTAGTTTCTTAAAGCCCTAACACAGGGGGTCAGGCCCTAGTGCATATTACTGGGGACAGATTGTACAGTTCATGACATGCTTTGTATTTATCTATTGAAGTCAAACATTTGGGTACTTTTTTTCTCCACCACTGCATCGCATGGCAGCTGTTTCTATAAACTCTCCTCCGGATATGAAAAGACCAGGCCTCTTTCCTGCAGCATACAGTGCGTTATAATAATAATAATAACCGTACGGTACATATCACCGTGGTTCCTCGCCAGAAAACCAGCCTTTTGATGATAGCAACGAGAGCAGCAAGCAACCAATATATCTATATTCCTTTTCCACATGCAAGAGGCGAGATACATACGGCTGAGTCACAGCTGAAAAACAAACGCGCACAGAGAAAGAAAGAAAACTCATGTTTGATCAATTCTCATGCCGTGCCGTTACTACTTTTTTTTTTACGCTGCGTGACATTTGAAGATAAAGCTGGTTAACCCGTTCAGGACGGGAACCCCTTTATGGTGTTTTAAAGGATTATGTTATACTTTAGCTGTTGAAAAATAGCAGATCTACAAGCTCGCAGCGCGGCAGCAAGTGCCGCGCTACGAGCTTGTAGATCTGCTATCTTTGGAAAAATCGTGAAAATTGTGGTGGCAATATTTGAATATATATTCTTTCAGAGTGAACGTTTCTAACTCAAATCTTTGCTTCTGGGGGGGGGGGGGGGGGGTCCCTGGAACAACATATTTTCAGATGGTGGGGGGGGGGGGGGTTCCGCAGCCAAATACATATCCTTTTGTGGGGTCCTTGACATGAAATAGTTTGAGAACCACTGACATAGAAACATAGGTTTTTTTTCCCCGAAAACTGTCACGCTTTAGTTAGACATTTTGTCGAATTTTGGTCTCACGTCTAAAAGGGGTTAAGATATAATGGCGAGCTGCTCTCCAGTAGCCCATACTAAGGGAGGCGAGAGTGACATTCTCCCGGACCCCCCAGGAGGGGAAACCTCTCTCCTCTGGGCTCGACGGTGGGAACGCTATCGGCTTTCACCCCTCGATTCACCAGAGGATCACAGACCAGAGACAGACATGCACTTCCTCTTCCCTTCCGCTATTCATGTCGGAGGGAGGGGGGGGGGGGTTAACCCATTCAAAACGGGAACGCCTCTGTTGGTGTTTTAAGCGTTTTGTTACGCGTTAGCTATTGGAAAATAGCAGATCTACAAGCGCGTAGTGCTACGAGCTTATAGGTCTGCTATTTTTGAAATGTCGTGAAAATGTGGCACAAATCTTTGAATATATATCCTTTCACACCTTTGCTTCTGGGGGGGGGGGGGGGGGCTCCCTGGAACAACATATTTTCAGATGGGGGTCGGTGGCCAATTACATACAATTCAGGGGGTCCTTGACATGAAATAGTTTGAGAACGACTGATACAGAAACATGGGGTTTTTCAGAAAACTGTCAGAATTTAGAAGACATTTGTAGAATCGAGCTCAGGTCTAAATGGGTTAATACAGTACATTAGGCAACCACGCAAAAAAAAGGAAAATAGTCCCCGGCTTCTATTTACTGTATTTTTTTTAAAGGATCGGGTGAGCTTCATTCCAAACTGAGCCCCCCCCCCCCCCGCCCGTTCGAAAAGCAAGAACAGTAAAGTGAATGCTACAGTGAAGTCCTCATGGCTGAAACGTATATCCACAGTAGTACGTTTGATTGATTGATTGATTGATTGAAATATGTATTAACAGTTTGCAGGATTACAGTACATTTCAAGCACAACTCAATACAAAGACTGTTAACTGTGAGTGGACGACACTTGTTTACAAGAGGGTCCACCTTGTTCAATTCATCAAAACATTTAGAGACGTACAAATAGACACTTCTATAGCCAAAGAACAGAGCAGGAATTCATCATAAAGGAGGTAAAAAGGGAAAAGAAACATGGGGGTGGGGGATTCAGATTTTACAGGGGCCAGTTTCGAATTGCAGCCGTCCGTAGGTGCCCTTTGAGAGCGGTTTTGACTGTAGCCACGGGAAAAAACAGGTGTTACACGTTCATCACAGAAAATTAACACCTTGACTGGCGATTGAGCAACATGCCACCGTTCATTTAGAATAAACACAATATACATTTAATACCCCCGTGGACTGGTTAGAGCACTTGGGCAAGCCTGTAGCAACATCATCGTGCCAGCAGCCAATGAGAGTCCCCGTGAGTAGGTCTGCTATACCAGCAGCCAATGAGAGTCCCCGTAAGTAGGTCTGCTATACGTGCTCTGACCTTGGAAAAACCACCGATCGTTCCCCTTTGATATTCCAAAATCAAAGATCCCACTCCAGAGAGAGAGGGAGAGAGAGAAGGGAAGGTTGTTATTGTTATTGTTGCGGTTAATTTATTTATTTTCCCTCACTTTTAAGGGGGAAAAAAAGTGTTTGCCCACGACTCGCTGAGATGCGGCGAGTTTACGTAAGTAAATGTTGGTTCTATTTACTGTAAATAAGCAGAAACGTTCCCAGAACACCCCCCCCCCGAACCCCCACCCCCCGCACGCACCCACGCACACGCACACACACAGCTACCCTTCCTTGCTTTCTGCATGCCTGTTCAGTTCCTCAGTCTCGTTGCTTACAGGTATATAGCCTGCTGTGTTCTTGAAGATACGTCCAGTACGCATGTAACCACTTAACGCAGACAAGGGAAAGGAAAGGAAGCCGGATAGGAGGGGAAGATAAAAAAAAAATCTGGCCAAATTCGGACCACATGGCACGAGTCAGCGCGGGCAGCAGATATACCAGGGGCTACTCCTGGTCACGGTAGCATTATGAAAGACGGGGACATTGGGAGCTGTATTAGCGAGGAGGAAGGACGAGGATGCACTTTGTTTGCGTTGTAGATGCCATTGAACTTTATCCTTGAGTTTTTATCTCTAAATCTTCTTTTCTTTTTCCTTCTCTGTTGGAGCTGCTTTCATCCAGATGTCAACATGTGTTGGTGGGGGGGGGGGGGGGGGGGGGGATCCTCTGTTCCTAATGAGACGGCCTGTGGCCAGCCTATTTCCTTCTTTTGACTTCTCTGTTTTTATAGAACGGAGATGTTATTTTTTTGGAGAAAAGGGCCATGCCATGATTTTTTTGGTAGATTTCATAAAAGGGTTTCATATACAGTTTCTTTTTTAAATGCAGCGATTTTCGAATGATCAACATCGCACTTTAGTAAATTAACAAATATAGACGTAATTACGCACGCACACACACACACACACACACACAAAACCCCTTTTGATTCACTCATGATTACATGAAGAACACATTAAGTTATATCATGTATTGTGCTTTAAGGTTGATCTAGCAGCCAAACGCTTCCACGGCACTGTTCAGTCAGTCAGAACCCCCGTCATCAGTGGTGTGCACAGATAGACACTAGGGGGTGCTAGAGCACCACCTGCCCTTGCCCTCTGGACAGCAATGTGCCCTTTTGGAACCCCCCAAATGTGCCCTTTTGTACAGTGTAAGTATGTGGACCATGGTGACAAAAAAGCTTCTAATATATTATTTATGCCACAAAATCTATAAATATCACACTATTAAGGCAACCGGCCGGTTCCACGCGCTGCACAAGGTGCCCTTTTTCACTTGAGCACCTGCCCCCTCTAAATGTCTGTGCACGCCACTGCCCCTCATGCACTTCTTCCCCCTACTCGCCGACCAGGTTGTTAGCGACTACTTGGCATTAGCGCGGATGCTAACCTCGGCCAGATTGTAATTAATTTCACACGAGACAGTAGTGCGGCGACCCCGCGAAAAGGAACGCAAGCGTATATACCGACTAATCAGCCTGAACCCCTCGTGACACGCAGTCCTGCGACCTGCCAAGCTGGCCAAATCAGGGGGAGGCCCAGGTAGTTTACCCAGGGACACAAAGCTCCAATTTATCACTATAAGCAAATGCTAACCTGCGGGAGCATTGCCCCCGGCAGAATTAATTGGCCCGCTCCCTGCCTGTGAAGTGCGCTGGCCTTGTTTAAAAAAGACAGGGTGCCCCAGAGACCAGGCAGGCAGGCGCTCTCTCCACACACACACACACACACACACTGCGCCGAGGAGCCGCCTCGCTATTGGCCGTGTCGGTAGCCATTGGAAACCTAACGAGCGCTCTGCATAACCAGGAAGTGCGTGATCGCCTAAAAGGTGATTGGTCGGTCGGTGGAGATGTGTTTGCGAGCAGTGGTTGTCAGCCTTATGGACAGAGGGGTTCCTCTGTGAACAGAGACACATAGCCATGAGAGATCCAGATATTAACCCATTTAGATCTGAGACCAGATTCCAGATTCTTCTAGATTATGAGTTTTCTGAAAAAATGTCAGTGGTGCTCAAATTATTTCATGTCAAGGACCCCAAAAATTATATGTAATATAATTATATGTAATATTATATGTTGTTCCAGGGACCCCCCCAGAAGCAAAGATTTGAGTTAAAAACATTCGCTTTGATTTGCACCACATTTTCAAAAATAGCAGACCTACAAGCTCGTGAGCTTGTACCTAACCTAAAAAGAGTGTCACATGACATCACCTGTCAGTCAGGGTCAGAGGTCGAACTGAGTTTCTGGAGAGAAGTTGCATTGTTTTGGGAACGTCAGAGAGAGACGATATTAAGTCATCTGCACATGGTTCAAAGGCCCATACGGTACATATTCTTTATTGTGTTATTTTGAGTGTAATGTTGTGAATTGCCTAATGTTGCCTTAATGTAGAACTGTGGACTTTGTTCTATCATTTGAATGCACATGTGTGGACTCACTAATTACGGTTTACAATGTGTATGTAACCTGTACAGCTACAGGCGCGATCCAGTGTTGTTGACAACACAAGCTGACGTGAGTAGCATGCCGACTTGATCATTCAAAATCATACAGCTACGGCAGGGGTTTTCAACGAGTGGTCCACGGACCAACTGGTGGTCCGTGGAAGTATTGCATGTGGTCCCTGAACATTCATTTAGTAATGTTTCTTTTTAATTTTCTTTCCACTAGTTAAGCAGTGAACTGAATGACCTGGTGATCTATGTAGTATAGCCTAATTTACTGACAAATTGGAGGTCAAGAAATTCAACAGAAAAGGAGTTAGAATCTCAAGAGGAAGTGCACCGGATTATCTGGTTGAGTCATTATTATTAGGAAAAGATTAGTATTCAATCTATTGATTCTATAGTCAGGGTGGTGGTCCTCAGATTGATTCTATAGTCAGGGTGGTGGTCCTCAGATTGATTCTATAGTCAGGGTGGTGGTCCTCAGTTTGATTCTATAGTCAGGGTGGTGGTCCCCAGGTTGATTCTATAGTCAGGGTGGTGGTCCCCAGGTTGATTCTATAGTCAGGGTGGTGGTCCCCAGGTTGATTCTATAGTCAGGGTGGTGGTCCCCAGGTTGATTCTAAGTCAGGGTGGTGGTCCCCAGGTTGATTCTATAGTCAGGGTGGTGGTCCCCAGGTTGATTCTATAGTCAGGGTGGTGGTCCCCAGGTTGATTCTAAGTCAGGGTGGTGGTCCCCAGGTTGATTCTAAGTCAGGGTGGTGGTCCCCAGGTTGATTCTATAGTCAGGGTGGTGGTCCCCAGGTTGATTCTATAGTCAGGGTGGTGGTCCCCAGGTTGATTCTATAGTCAGGGTCGTGGTCCCCAGGTTGATTCTATAGTCAGGGTGGTGGTCCCCAGGTTGATTCTATAGTCAGGGTGGTGGTCCCCAGGTTGATTCTATAGTCAGGGTGGTGGTCCCCAGGTTGATTCTATAGTCAGGGTGGTGGTCCTTAGGTTGATTCTATAGTCAGGGTGGTGGTCCCCAGGTTGATTCTATAGTCAGGGTGGTGGTCCCCAGGTTGATTCTATAGTCAGGGTGGTGGTCCCCAGGTTGATTCTATAGTCAGGGTGGTGGTCCCCAGGTTGATTCTATAGTCAGGGTGGTGGTCCCCAGGTTGATTCTAAGTCAGGGTGGTGGTCCCCAGGTTGATTCTATAGTCAGGGTGGTGGTCCCCAGGTTGATTCTATAGTCAGGGTGGTGGTCCCCAGGTTGATTCTATAGTCAGGGTGGTGGTCCCCAGGTTGATTCTATAGTCAGGGTGGTGGTCCCCAGGTTGATTCTATAGTCAGGGTCGTGGTCCCCAGGTTGATTCTATAGTCAGGGTGGTGGTCCCCAGGTTGATTCTATAGTCAGGGTGGTGGTCCCCAGGTTGATTCTATAGTCAGGGTGGTGGTCCCCAGGTTGATTCTATAGTCAGGGTGGTGGTCCCCAGGTTGATTCTATAGTCAGGGTGGTGGTCCCCAGGTTGATTCTAAGTCAGGGTGGTGGTCCCCAGGTTGATTCTATAGTCAGGGTGGTGGTCCCCAGGTTGATTCTATAGTCAGGGTGGTGGTCCCCAGGTTGATTCTATAGTCAGGGTCGTGGTCCCCAGGTTGATTCTATAGTCAGGGTGGTGGTCCCCAGGTTGATTCTATAGTCAGGGTGGTGGTCCCCAGGTTGATTCTATAGTCAGGGTGGTGGTCCTCAGGTTGATTCTATAGTCAGGGTGGTGGTCCTCAGGTTGATTCTATAGTCAGGGTGGTGGTCCCCAGGTTGATTCTATAGTCAGGGTGGTGGTCCTCAGGTTGATTCTATAGTCAGGGTGGTGGTCCCCAGGTTGATTCTATAGTCAGGGTGGTGGTCCCCAGGTTGATTCTATAGTCAGGGTGGTGGTCCCCAGGTTGATTCTATAGTCAGGGTGGTGGTCCCCAGGTTGATTCTATAGTCAGGGTGGTGGTCCCCAGGTTGATTCTATAGTCAGGGTGGTGGTCCCCAGGTTGATTCTATAGTCAGGGTGGTGGTCCCCAGGTTGATTCTATAGTCAGGGTGGTGGTCCCCAGGTTGATTCTATAGTCAGGGTGGTGGTCCCCAGGTTGATTCTATAGTCAGGGTGGTGGTCCTCAGGTTGATTCTATAGTCAGGGTGGTGGTCCTCAGGTTGATTCTATAGTCAGGGTGGTGGTCCCCAGGTTGATTCTATAGTCAGGGTGGTGGTCCCCAGGTTGATTCTATAGTCAGGGTGGTGGTCCCCAGGTTGATTCTATAGTCAGGGTGGTGGTCCCCAGGTTGATTCTATAGTCAGGGTGGTGGTCCCCAGGTTGATTCTATAGTCAGGGTGGTGGTCCCCAGGTTGATTCTATAGTCAGGGTGGTGGTCCCCAGGTTGATTCTAAGTCAGGGTGGTGGTCCTCAGGTTGATTCTAAGTCAGGGTGGTGGTCCTCAGGTTGATTCTATAGTCAGGGTGGTGGTCCCCAGGTTGATTCTAAGTCAGGGTGGTGGTCCCCAGGTTGATTCTATAGTCAGGGTGGTGGTCCTCAGGTTGATTCTAAGTCAGGGTGGTGGTCCTCAGGTTGACGACAATGGCGTTCATCAGGCAGAAATACAGTACGTTCAGTTCACGTTCAGCCCAAATGAGAACGCGTTCGGGTACAACACTGTATATATATATATATATATATATATATATATATATATATATATATAAAACGGTCATTCAAATTTTGACATACTATTGCTTATAGCAGCTTTAAGTACCAATGGTAGTTATGGCTTTGGACGGCAGACATGTCATATTGTCACCCCACCCCGGGCTCTGCCCTTTTGTGATTTTTCCTTTTTCCCTTTTTTTTTTCAACACTTCTGAAATTGTCAATCGACTCAGTGGCCTGGACAAGCTCTTTCTGTCTTTGTGGCGTCGGGGGGCTTTAAAATGGTGCCAACCCAAGCAGCGCGGAGCAAAGGATTTAAAAAGAATAAGGCACAATGAGGTGAAAAAGGAAAAATAAAAAAACGGGGTACCTGAGAAACAAAACGCCGGAGTCTGGCGAGAGAGAGAGGGAGAGAGAGAGAGGGGGGGGGGGGGGGGGGGTGCAGAAGAGGGACAAAAAAAAGTGTCACCGACTGACACCCCTTCCCCTTTTATTCCCCAGGCAGCCAACGCTTTAACCCACA
>NW_027637468.1:32500-56089 GCF_951216825.1 Electrona antarctica | reverse complement strand
CCACATGGAAACCCCCCCCGGTCCGCCCCGGTAACAACATGTACACATGGAAACCCCCCCCCCCGGTCCACCCCGGTAACAACATGTCCACATGGAAACCCCCCCCGGTCCGCCCCGGTAACAACATGTACACATGGAAACCCCCCCGGTCCACCCCGGTAACAACATGTACATGGAAACCCCCCCCGGTCCACCCCGGTAACAACATGTCCACATGGAAACCCCCCCCGGTCCACCCCGGTAACAGGATGTACACATGGAAACCCCCCCCGGTCCGCCCCGGTAACAGGATGTACACATGGAAACCCCCCCCCCGGTCCACCCCGGTAACAACATGTCCACATGGAAACCCCCCCCGGTCCGCCCCGGTAACAACATGTACACATGGAAACCCCCCCCGGTCCACCCCGGTAACAGGATGTGCACATGGAAACCCCCCCCGGTCCGCCCCGGTAACAACATGTCCACATGGAAACCCCCCCCGGTCCACCCCGGTAACAACATGTCCACATGGAAACCCCCCCGGTCCGCCCCGGTAACAACATGTACACATGGAAACCCCCCCCCGGTCCACCCCGGTAACAACATGTCCACATGGAAACCCCCCCGGTCCACCCCGGTAACAGGATGTGCACATGGAAACCCCCCCGGTCCACCCCGGTAACAACATGTGCACATGGAAACCCCCCCCGGTCCACCCCGGTAACAACATGTACACATGGAAACCCCCCCCGGTCCACCCCGGTAACAACATGTACACATGGAAACCCCCCCCGGTCCACCCCGGTAACAGGATGTGCACATGGAAACCCCCCCCCGGTCCACCCGGTAACAACATGTGCACATGGAAACCCCCCCCGGTCCACCCCGGTAACAGGATGTACACATGGAAACCCCCCCCGGTCCACCCGGTAACAACATGTCCACATGGAAACCCCCCCCGGTCCACCCCGGTAACAGGATGTGCACATGGAAACCCCCCCCCCGGTCCGCCCCGGTAACAACATGTGCACATGGAAACCCCCCCCGGTCCACCCCGGTAACAGGATGTACACATGGAAACCCCCCCCCGGTCCACCCCGGTAACAGGATGTGCACATGGAAACCCCCCCCGGTCCACCCCGGTAACAACATGTGCACATGGAAACCCCCCCGGTCCACCCCGGTAACAGGATGTACACATGGAAACCCCCCCGGTCCACCCGGTAACAGGATGTACACATGGAAACCCCCCCGGTCCACCCCGGTAACAACATGTGCACATGGAAACCCCCCCCGGTCCACCCCGGTAACAGGATGTACACATGGAAACCCCCCCGGTCCACCCCGGTAACAACATGTGCACATGGAAACCCCCCCCGGTCCACCCCGGTAACAACATGTGCACATGGAAACCCCCCCCGGTCCGCCCCGGTAACAACATGTGCACATGGAAACCCCCCCCGGTCCACCCCGGTAACAGGATGTACACATGGAAACCCCCCCCGGTCCGCCCCGGTAACAGGATGTACACATGGAAACCCCCCCCCCCGGTCCACCCCGGTAACAACATGTCCACATGGAAACCCCCCCGGTCCACCCCGGTAACAACATGTCCACATGGAAACCCCCCCCGGTCCGCCCCGGTAACAGGATGTGCACATGGAAACCCCCCCGGTCCACCCGGTAACAACATGTACACATGGAAACCCCCCCGGTCCACCCCGGTAACAACATGTCCACATGGAAACCCCCCCCGGTCCGCCCCGGTAACAGGATGTCCACATGGAAACCCCCCCGGTCCACCCCGGTAACAGGATGTGCACATGGAAACCCCCCCCGGTCCACCCCGGTAACAGGATGTACACATGGAAACCCCCCCCGGTCCACCCCGGTAACAACATGTGCACATGGAAACCCCCCCGGTCCGCCCCGGTAACAACATGTACACATGGAAACCCCCCCCGGTCCGCCCCGGTAACAACATGTGCACATGGAACCCCCCCCGGTCCACCCCGGTAACAACATGTACACATGGAAACCCCCCCCGGTCCGCCCCGGTAACAGGATGTACACATGGAAACCCCCCCGGTCCACCCCGGTAACAACATGTGCACATGGAAACCCCCCCGGTCCACCCCGGTAACAACATGTCCACATGGAACCCCCCCGGTCCACCCCGGTAACAACATGTCCACATGGAACCCCCCCGGTCCACCCCGGTAACAGGATGTGCACATGGAAACCCCCCCCGGTCCACCCGGTAACAGGATGTGCACATGGAAACCCCCCCCGGTCCACCCGGTAACAACATGTCCACATGGAACCCCCCCGGTCCACCCCGGTAACAGGATGTACACATGGAAACCCCCCCCGGTCCGCCCCGGTAACAGGATGTACACATGGAAACCCCCCCCCCGGTCCACCCCGGTAACAACATGTGCACATGGAAACCCCCCCCGGTCCACCCCGGTAACAGGATGTACACATGGAAACCCCCCCCGGTCCACCCCGGTAACAGGATGTGCACATGGAAACCCCCCCGGTCCACCCCGGTAACAGGATGTACACATGGAAACCCCCCCCGGTCCACCCCGGTAACAGGATGTACACATGGAAACCCCCCCGGTCCACCCCGGTAACAACATGTGCACATGGAAACCCCCCCCGGTCCACCCCGGTAACAACATGTACACATGGAAACCCCCCCCGGTCCACCCCGGTAACAACATGTACACATGGAAACCCCCCCGGTCCACCCCGGTAACAACATGTGCACATGGAAACCCCCCCGGTCCACCCCGGTAACAGGATGTGCACATGGAAACCCCCCCCGGTCCACCCGGTAACAGGATGTACACATGGAAACCCCCCCCGGTCCACCCGGTAACAGGATGTGCACATGGAAACCCCCCCCGGTCCACCCGGTAACAGGATGTGCACATGGAAACCCCCCCCGGTCCACCCCGGTAACAGGATGTACACATGGAAACCCCCCCCGGTCCGCCCCGGTAACAGGATGTACACATGGAAACCCCCCCCCCCCCGGTCCACCCCGGTAACAACATGTCCACATGGAAACCCCCCCCGGTCCACCCCGGTAACAGGATGTGCACATGGAAACCCCCCCCGGTCCGCCCCGGTAACAGGATGTGCACATGGAAACCCCCCCGGTCCACCCGGTAACAACATGTACACATGGAAACCCCCCCGGTCCACCCCGGTAACAACATGTACACATGGAAACCCCCCCGGTCCACCCGGTAACAACATGTACACATGGAAACCCCCCCCGGTCCACCCCGGTAACAGGATGTACACATGGAAACCCCCCCCGGTCCGCCCCGGTAACAACATGTACACATGGAAACCCCCCCGGTCCACCCCGGTAACAACATGTGCACATGGAAACCCCCCCCGGTCCGCCCCGGTAACAACATGTACACATGGAAACCCCCCCCGGTCCGCCCCGGTAACAACATGTCCACATGGAAACCCCCCCCGGTCCACCCCGGTAACAACATGTGCACATGGAAACCCCCCCCGGTCCACCCCGGTAACAGGATGTACACATGGAAACCCCCCCCGGTCCACCCCGGTAACAACATGTGCACATGGAAACCCCCCCGGTCCACCCCGGTAACAGGATGTGCACATGGAAACCCCCCCCGGTCCACCCCGGTAACAGGATGTCCACATGGAAACCCCCCCCGGTCCACCCCGGTAACAGGATGTGCACATGGAAACCCCCCCCGGTCCACCCCGGTAACAGGATGTACACATGGAAACCCCCCCCGGTCCACCCCGGTAACAACATGTACACATGGAAACCCCCCCCGGTCCACCCCGGTAACAGGATGTGCACATGGAAACCCCCCCCGGTCCACCCCGGTAACAACATGTGCACATGGAAACCCCCCCCGGTCCACCCCGGTAACAGGATGTACACATGGAAACCCCCCCCCCGGTCCACCCCGGTAACAACATGTGCACATGGAAACCCCCCCCGGTCCACCCCGGTAACAGGATGTACACATGGAAACCCCCCCCCCGGTCCACCCCGGTAACAACATGTGCACATGGAAACCCCCCCCGGTCCACCCCGGTAACAGGATGTACACATGGAAACCCCCCCCGGTCCACCCCGGTAACAACATGTGCACATGGAAACCCCCCCGGTCCACCCCGGTAACAACATGTACACATGGAAACCCCCCCCGGTCCACCCCGGTAACAACATGTACACATGGAAACCCCCCCCGGTCCACCCCGGTAACAACATGTGCACATGGAAACCCCCCCCGGTCCACCCCGGTAACAACATGTGCACATGGAAACCCCCCCCGGTCCACCCCGGTAACAACATGTACACATGGAAACCCCCCCCGGTCCACCCCGGTAACAACATGTGCACATGCACACGCTCTACAGTGGGGGGAAGTACAACAGACCAACAGCACGTGCACCAAGGCCCGCCCCCACTCGATCATGAATGGAGGAAGGCCCCTCTCATCCTGATTGGATGAAGGCGTTGCCACCCAAAGCCCAAACCGAAACTAGGGTGTTTTGACCCCAGGGGCTCACTGGGGACATGGGAGGAACTCCTTATATGGTCAGCACACTTTATAGTAGGGAGGGTTATCCAAAAACGAAGAAATAATAAGTGATATTTGAATTAGGTGAAATCACTGAATATACCTTTAAAGGTTTCTCGTGACGTGCTGGGTTCACGAAAAAACCATAAAAGTAATTTTTTTCTGCCTAAAATACAGTCTGTCTGTCTCTGCACCAAGACACCTAAAATACAGCCTGACTGTCTCTGCACCAAGACACCTAAAATACAGCCAGTCTGTCTCTGCACCAAGACACCTAAAATACAGCCAGTCTGTCTCTGCACCAAGACACCTAAAATACAGCCTGTCTGTCTCTGCACCAAGACACCTAAAATACAGCCAGTCTGTCTCTGCACCAAGACACCTAAAATACAGCCTGTCTGTCTCTGCACCAAGACACCTAAAATACAGCCTGTCTGTCTCTGCACCAAGACACCTAAAATACAGCAGTCTGTCTCTGCACCAAGACACCTAAAATACAGCCTGTCTGTCTCTGCACCAAGACACCTAAAATACAGCCAGTCTGTCTCTGCACCAAGACACCTAAAATACAGTCTGTCTGTCTCTGCACCAAGACACAGGGTTAGGGTTAGGGTTAGGGTTAGCTAACCCTAACCCTAACACCAAGACACAGCAGACTTTCAGTCAGTTATATCATTTCTACTTTGTTTGAATCTGTCTTACTTTGTTCCTGTTTAGCCATGTCTGTTCATGTTGCATGTCATCACCACCATGTCTGTTCATGTTGCATGTCATCACCACCATGTCTGTTCATGTTGCATGTCATCACCACCATGTCTGTTCATGTTGCATGTCATCACCACCATGTCTGTTCATGTTGCATGTCATCACCACCATGTCTGTTCATGTTGCATGTCATCACCACCATGTCTGTTCATGTTGCATGTCATCCAAGCAAATACATGACAGCTTTCAAACAATCTGGTCCAAATACCCTGGAATACTAGGCCTTAAAGGAGGCCTAGTACCTACCCTGGAGTATTCCAATGCCCTAAAGACAATCACACCTGGTCTTAATACCCTGACCGGTATTCCAATGCCCTAAAGACGGTAACACCTGGTCTTAATACCCTGACCGGTATTCCAATGCCCTAAAGACGATATAACACCTGGTCTTAATACCCTGACCGGTATTCCAATGCCCTAAAGACGATATAACACCTGGTCTTAATACCCTGACCGGTATTCCAATGCCCTAAAGACGATATAACACCTGGTCTTAATACCCTGACCGGTATTCCAATGCCCTAAAGACGATATAACACCTGGTCTTAATACCCTGACCGGTATTCCAATGCCCTAAAGACGATATAACACCTGGTCTTAATACCCTGACCGGTATTCCAGCCCGTGTGCTAAAGACGGTAACCTGCAACCTACACATTCTTTCAGTTACAAATAAGTGTTTCGAACCTAAACACTTGGATTTAGTGTGAACAATACATAACAATACACAACAATACATAACAATAGCAAAATGGTCCTCATCTCGCCTATAATGAAAAGGCAGAAAATCTAAAATAAACTAGATTTTTTTTTGTGATTTTCGTTTTTTTCATATTAATTAACCCATTTACCGCTACCATTATTTAATCCCTCCGTCGCGTCCTGCCAGGGTTTTATCGCGCGTGACACTTACTTTGAAGAGCCAAATATCCGTAATCGCATTTTACTATGAAACCATTCCGTGTGTGTTGACGAAGCTGGTGCTTGTTCTCTCGGTCGGTGGTGGAAAAAGTGGACCGCGAGTATCACAGCGCCTGCTACAGGCCGTTGAAAACGCTTGTCTGGGACAAAGTGACCCCTGCAATGTCGCTTCTGTGAGATAAAGCCGTCTGAAAACAGAGCAGGCAATGTAAGTGGATGCGCGCGCATTTTCAAAATGGCCGCGGCCATTGGCTCAGAAGCACAACAAAGCTAACGGACGGTAGATTTCGATACGATTGTATTAAAACATGCATTAATGAATACATCGCTGTTAAAACGGCTTTTCCGTTTGTGGCAGGCTACAAGATTCTACGTGTCTATATTCCTATGTTCCTGGCGGGCCTCGTGTTTTAACACAGTTTGAATGTTGAAGAAGGTTTTCATTCCAACAGATTATTGATTTGGGCAAATTAAATGTATACATTTATAAATCAAAGTAGGCTTGTTTTGTGAATGTTGTGAATGTTGTGAACATTCAAAGGGGTTTTTCTCAGCTTTGAATAAAACGGCACAATCATTTTAAAATGGTCATATCTTCTTCAAATATTTTCCTTCATTATATATATATATATTATATAATAATATATTGGACTCCTCAGTACATCTGTCTGTCCTAAATTCTACTGTCGTTATTTGGCACAGTTCAGTAGGACAGTAACGCACGCACGCACGCACGCACGCACGCACGCACGCACGCACGCACGCACGCACGCACACGCGTGTAATACAAGTGTGTAATGAGGGAGATAACTCTTGGGGGTACAAAGCATCACGTTCTTGTCTGTCTTGAATAGACTCCACACACACACACACACACACACACACACACACACACACACACACACACACACACACACACACACACACACACACACACACACACACACACACACACACACACACACACACACACACACACACACACACACACACACACACACACACATTAGTAGACTGACACAGAACAGCTCCCTGATGGCTGTACACACGTGCACGCAACACTCTCAGTCACGCATACACGCATGCAATTTTGAGGTATTTATATTTTTACTTGAGTCAATACATTTTACTTCAAATCCAGTAATATTGCACTTTTGCTCCAGTATTCATTTATTATAAAGCTTTAGTTCACTTAGTTAGTTTATTTATTATAAAGCTTTAGTTCACATTATTATTATTACCAAACATGCATTAACCACTTCAGTCCCTGTAGACATTACGGCCATTTCAAAATAGCCGATCTACAAGATCACACTGCATAGAAGAAGATCTACAAGCTCACACTGCATAGAAGAAGATCTACAAGATCACACTGCATAGAAGAAGATCTACAAGATCACACTGCATAGAAGAAGATCTACAAGATCACACTGCATAGAAGAAGATCTACAAGCTCTCACTGCATAGAAGAAGATCTACAAGATCACACTGCATAGAAGAAGATCTACAAGATCACACTGCATAGAAGAAGATCTACAAGATCACACTGCATAGAAGAAGATCTACAAGCTCTCACTGCAGAGAAGAAGATCTACAAGATCACACTGCATAGAAGAAGATCTACAAGCTCTCACTGCAGAGAAGAAGATCTACAAGATCACACTGCATAGAAGAAGATCTACAAGCTCTCACTGCAGAGAAGAAGATCTACAAGATCACACTGCATAGAAGAAGATCTACAAGCTCTCACTGCAGAGAAGAAGATCTACAAGATCACACTGCATAGAAGAAGATCTACAAGCTCTCACTGCAGAGAAGAAGATCTACAAGCTCACACTGCAGAGAAGAAGATCTACAAGCTCACACTGCATAGAAGAAGATCTACAAGCTCTCACTGCATAGAAGAAGATCTACAAGCTCACACTGCAGAGAAGAAGATCTACAAGCTCACACTGCATAGAAGAAGATCTACAAGCTCACACTATAGAAGAAGATCTACAAGCTCACACTGCAGAGAAGAAGATCTACAAGATCACACTGCATAGAAGAAGATCTACAAGATCACACTATAGAAGAAGACAGGGACCCGATAACCAATAGCTGAAAGAATATCAGGAGAGTCTAAACATGTAGTTAATAAGACAGACAGACAGACAGACAGACAGACAGACAGACAGACAGACAGACAGACAGACAGACAGACAGACAGACAGACAGGCAGGCAGACAGACAGACAGACAGGCAGACAGACAGACAGACAGACAGACAGACAGACAGACAGACAGACAGGCAGGCAGGCAGACAGGCAGGCAGGCAGGCAGGCAGGCAGACAGACAGGCAGGCAGACAGGCAGGCAGGCAGACAGACAGGCAGACAGACAGACAGACAGACAGACAGACAGACAGACAGACAGACAGACAGACAGACAGACAGACAGACAGACAGACAGGTCCTCACCTGTTCAACATCTTCCTCATCCTGTGGAGGGCACCCCTGGGTGGCACGTTGTCATCGTCATCAGGCAACACATCACCACAGCTGTGGGTGCTCTGATGGGCCCCGAAGGGCCCCTGGGCCCCGTGGGGCCCCTGGGCGCCGTGGGGCCCCTGGGCGCTGGGGACACTTCCTACAGTGGTGACAACGTGCTGCTGTCCACAAATCATCCTCTCTTATACAGCCTGCAAAATGTATATGGATTTAAAACATTATTATAGTGTAAATGTAAGATATGTCACTGCGTTGACTCTGTCCCATCCTCTATAGGGCTGTCCCATCCTCTATAGGGCTGTCCCATCCTCTATAGGGCCAATTTACAATTTACAATTTAGGCATTTAGGCATTTAGCAGACGCTCTTAATCCAGAGCGATTTACATTAAGCAATAACAAAAGCATGGCATACATCACATATATAAAAAGTAGTTATCATGAATCATAACGTAACAGTGGAGTATCTATGTAAACTATACATACTATACTATATAATATATTATACATGTGTACTATAAAGTGCTATGACTACATAAAGTGCAATTCTAGAGCTGTCTACGTAACAAGCTATAAGTCTGTTTAAAATACTATCTAAGTCTACATAATGTGCTATCTAAGGGGCTAGGCTAGGGCAAGTGCTACGGGCCATGGTGGAGTCTACGGTGGAAGATTAGGAGTGAGGCTGCAGTTCTGACTGTGATGGGAAGTGCATTCCATAGTTTTGGAGCCAGAAGGGAGAAGAGTTTGGGACGTGTGGAGCGTTGTCCCGGCGTTTTTAGTGAAGGTACCTCCAGCTTCCCTGCGTTGGCTGATCTGAGTGCGCGGGAGGGTTTGTAGGGTACGATCATACTTGTGAGATATGGGGGGGCCATGCCTTTGGTTGCTTTGAATGCCAGCATCAGAGTTTTGTATTCTGTGCGGGCAGCGACCGGGAGCCAATGGAGGGAGCGGAGAAGGGGGGTGACGTGTGAGAATTTTGGCTGGTTGAAGACCAAGCGGGCTGCGGCATTTTGGATCAGTTGGAGGGGCTTAAGTGCACATGCCGGTAGGCCAGTAAGGAGGGAGTTACAATAGTCAAGTTTTGACAAGACTGTTGTCTGGATTAGGAGCTGGGCTGACTCCTGGGTGAGGAACGGTCTAATTCGTCCTATGTTGTAGAGTGTAAACCTACAGGATCTAGTGACAGCTGTGATGTGTGTTTTGAACGAGAGCTGACTGTCCAGGACAACACCAAGGTTCCTGGCTGTCGGGACAGACTTTACCAGGGCGTTGTCTACGGAGATAGTTAGCTCCCGCATAGGGCAGGACTTAGCTGGGAAGAACAGAAGCTCAGTCTTGTCTGGGTTCAGCTTGAGGTGGTTGGAGGACATCCAATGTGAGATGTCAGCCAGGCATCTGGCACCGTCCCATCCTCTATAGGGCTGTCCCATCCTCTATAGGGCTGTCCCATCCTCTATAGGGCTGTCCCATCCTCTAAAGGGCTGTCCCATCCTCTATAGGGCTGTCCCATCCTCTAGAGGGCTGTCCCATCCTCTATAGGGCTGTCCCCATCCCGCCACGTGATCGGAAATAATCGGGGGGGAGGGGGATCACGTCATTTTAATATATTATATCCATGTCATGATATTAAGACTGGATATTGTGATATGGTGCTATATGGCTTAAATGTGCTCTGTAAAAATATGAATATCAGATCGGGGAAAAATCGATATTGGCATATACTCGATATCAAATCAAATCAAATCAAATCAAATCAAATCAAATCAAATCAAATCAAATCAAATACAAATAAATGATCGGGACATCAAGCGTCTGATAAATGACTACACTGTAAATGGACTCTTCAGAGCTGATAGTACAGATGGAACCAAATGGACCCGGAAGCGCGGCATGTAAATGTGTGACCACCACGACGGACAGAGATCACGTGTAGCACCATTATGAAATCATGACCGATCTCTGATTATTCATCGTCATATATTCTGCCGATAGCGATTCTGACCGATTCCGATATTATACAGAGGACCACAATGGAAACAAGCCTCTAGGCCCTCTAGAGGGTATGCACATGCATAGGACCACAATGGAAACAAGCCTCTAGGCCCTCTAGAGGGTATGCACATGCATAGGACCACAATGGAAACAAGCCTCTAGGCCCTCTAGAGGGTATGCACATGCATAGGACCACAATGGAAACAAGCCTCTAGGCCCTCTAGAGCGTATTCACATGCATAAAGTGGCAGATCGAGTGGCAAAGTGAGTTTAACGTCGTTTTAATGTCGTTTAATGCAATAAGATAGGATTTTTCCGTCTGGATCAGGGGTGGGCAACTGGCGGCCCGGGGGCCACATGCGGCCCCCACCTTCACTTAATGCAGCCCTCAGGTTAATGTCAGAATACTAATATAATATTGGTTTCAGCTGTTTACAATTCCACAACATGCAAACATGACCCGCTTTATTTACTTCAGTCTAAATTAGTAGCTCATTGCTCAACACAAGTATAACTAGAAAAAGTGCCCTTCTGGGCACAGGTCTCCACCAGGAGGATAGGACTGTGTGAGATGTTTGGCAAAATGTTTAGGAGTAATATAAACATGTTTTTTTGTTTGTTATTTTCTTCATTTTGTTGAGGAAATGCAGAGCCAGATCACTCATAGCATGAGGATAGAATTCTGGATCAGCAGGACATGTGCAGCATTTCGTACAAAACGGGCCACTCCTGAAAACTTTGGAAGGCAATATTAGCCAATCAGTGTAGAATCTGAGAAATCCAACAGACTCGTCTTGATCACATGACTACAGAGATCATGTGTACCGATTTGCGTGACATTTGGATGAAATCTGTGCGACTAACATAAGCAATGTGTTTTGCAGAAATCGGCCTCATGGTGGCGCTATAACCGGCAGATGTGGAGGGATGCAGGGACAATGTTTTTCCATGGCCTCTAGGGAGTGCGCATACATAAGTTGTATACAGATCGATGCAGTTATAGCTAAAAACAGGAATTGGCCTGTTATAGCGCCACCTTGAGGCTGATTTGGGGAAGAAATGAGTGGCATGTCGTCCTCGGCCTAGTGGAAATGTGCGTGTATAATTTCACGGAAATTGCACACTGTGTTTGTGATTTGTGGCATTTTGTTCAAAACGGACCAATCATGTGAGCTTTGGAAGGCAATCTTAGCCAATCAGGATGGAAGATGGGAAATGGTGCAGATCCGTGTTGATCACATGATACACTAGATAGTGTATACCGAATTGTGTGATGTATGGATAAAATGTGTACGAGTAATCTACAGAAATGTGTTTTGCCTAAATCGGCCTCATGGTGGCGCTATAACAGGCCGTTAAGGAATATTTGGGGCAGAGGTTTATCGTTGGCATCCAGGAAGTGTGTGTGCAAAGTTTGGCATGGATCGGGCCAACGGTGGCAGAGATTAGCTGGTAACAGACGGACGGAAGGAAGGACGGACACACACACACACACACACACACACACACACACACACACACACACACACACACACACACACACACACACACACACACACACACACACACACACACACACACACACACACACACACACACACACACACACACACACACACACACACACGGACGGACGGAGTGCAAAACATACTCTCTCCCCATGCCTTCGGCCTGGTGGAGACAATTAAAGGCATTTGAAATGACAAATGTTAATTTTCAGGATTCCAATTAAAAAATAGCAAAAATTCAAGATTTCAATTCGAACATAGCAAAAATAGCCGATCGGCTATTTTGCTACGACAGCAATATATGGCCCTATAGGGAGGGAGTGGAAATATAGTGGCCATCGTCAAAGTTGCCAACCCTTGGTCTGGATGTATCCAGGGCTGTCTGTCAAGGCAGCCCTGGTACGCGTTGGTCTGGATGTATCCAGGGCTGTCTGTCAAGGCAGCCCTGGTACGCGTTGGTCTGGATGTATCCAGGGCTGTCTGTCAAGGCAGCCCTGGTACGCGTTGGTCTGGATGTATCCAGGGCTGTCTGTCAAGGCAGCCCTGGTACGCATTCGCATAACTTGCGGGTATGATGATGATGTCACGTGCATACCCTCTATAGGGCAGGGGTTCTCAAAGTGGGGTCCGGGGACCCCCGGCGGTCCTTGAAGGAGTTCCAGGGGGTCCCCAGCTAAATGATAGTTTGGAACCAAATGGACCCTTATGGGTCCGTAACTCTGAGAGTGTACAAATGGAACCAAATGGACCCTTACGGATCTGTAACTCGGAGAGTGTACAAATGGAACCAAATGGACCCTAACGGGTCCATTTGGTTCCATTTACACTCTCAGAGTTAAATTGATTTTGCAATAAAACAAATTGGGAGTCCCAGAGATAGAAATGCCATTACGAAATCTTCTACAATTTACATTTTAAGCATTTATCAGACCCTCTTAATCCAGAGCGATTTACATTAAGCAAGAACAAAAAGCATGTCAATACATCACATACATAACAAGTAGTTATCATGAAACATGCGTAAGCTAAGAACGTAACAGTGGAAAATAATGAAACTATAAACTATATACTATACTATACTATACTATACTATACTATACTATACTATACTATACTATACTATACTATACTATAAAGTGCTATGACTACATACAATGCAATTGTAGTGCTGTCTACATAACATGCAATTCAAAGTCTTGTAGATCTGCTATTTTCAAATGCCCGGAATGCATAATTATGAGACTGAAGAGGTTAATGTATGTTTTGTAATATTAGTCAAAATTAAGTATTCAAATTATTTAATGTATTAAAAAAAAAGTAAAATACTTGGAAATACTCAAGTAGCCTAAAGTCTACAAGATCTACAAGCCCACAGTGCTTCGCCACGCACTGTGAGCTTGTAGATCTGCTATTTTGCCATTTTAAAATATGGGACTTTCTGCAGGATTCAGCCTCGATGGACAATAATTAGATCTACAAATCACCTGTGATGTTCTAATGGACATAAGAACAGATCTACACATCATCTGTGCTGTTCTAATGGACATAAGAACAGATCTACACATCATCTGTGCTGTTCTAATGGACATAAGAACAGATCTACACATCATCTGTGCTGTTCTAATGGACATAATAACAGATCTACACATCATCTGTGCTGTTCTAATGGACATAATAACAGATCTACACATCATCTGTGCTGTTCTAATGGACATAATAACAGATCTACACATCATCTGCAGTGTTCTAATTCTATAATGGAACGACATTAGATCTACAGACCCCTCGCATGAATAAATCCCTCTGGTCAAACGACAACAGATCTCCAAGTCCTCCTCATTGGAATTTGGAAGAAGGCGCGTGCGTTCTCTTATAGATCTCTTCTCGCTCGCTCGCGTGCGTCGCTGTGCACACAGGTGGACGGATCGACGCGCACGCGCTCCTAATTATTGTTGTTGTGGTTGTGTCTTCATCGTCATCATCCGTGCACGCGCGGCTCGGCTCGGTTCGAGTCCTCCTTCTCCGCTAGGGCAACGGGACCGACGCACGCGCGCTCCCCAATGCACGGTGCAGGGCTGTGCGTGTGTGTGTGTGTGTGTGCGTGTGTGTGTGTGTGTCTGCGTGCATGCGTTTCGTCTCTCCGCTTGCCTCCTTCCTTCAACCGTCTGTTCTGTGTAAGTGCTACGGATGCGTGTAGTTAGTGTGTGCGCGTGTGTGTGTGTGGGTGGGTGTGTGTGTGTGTGTGTATGTGTGTGTGTGGCCACCAGGGGGCGACATAATCCCACTTCAACATGGCCGTCCTCGGGTTCTCGTTGCCATAGCAACCCAACCCGAACTTGCGGTGGATCCAAATTAAAATTTCTTTGCATTTTATTTTACTATTTTGAGTTTCCTTTGTTATGTCAAGGACCCCCACATTGACACTCATTTAGCCCCACGGACCCCCATTAGAAAACATATGGCAGGGACCCCCATTAGAAAACATATGGCAGGGACCCCCATTAGAAAACATATGCCAGGGACCCCCATTAGAAAACATATGGCAGGGACCCCCATTAGAAAACATATGCCAGGGACCCCCATTAGAAAACATATGGCAGGGACCCCCATTAGAAGAGATATGCCAGGGACCCCCATTAGAAGAGATATGCCAGGGACCCCCATTAGAAGAGATATGCCAGGGACCCCCATTAGAAAACATATGCCAGGGACCCCCATTTAATGGCATTACGGACCCCCTGGAACTACCTCAGGGACCCCTGGGGGTACCTCAGGGACCCCTGGGGGTCACCCCCTGGAACTACCTCAGGGACCCCTGGGGTCACCCCCTGGAACTACCTCAGGGACCCCTGGGGGTACCTCAGGGACCCCTGGGGGTCACCCCCTGGAACTACCTCAGGGACCCCTGGGGGTCACCCCCTGGAACTACCTCAGGGACCCCTGGGGTCACCCCCTGGAACTACCTCAGGGACCCCTGGGGGTCACCCCCTGGAACTACCTCAGGGACCCCTGGGGGTCACCCCCTGGAACTACCTCAGGGACCCCTGGGGGTCCCCGGACACCCTGGAACTACCTCAGGGACCCCTGGGGGTCACCCCCTGGAACTACCTCAGGGACCCCTGGGGGTCACCCCCTGGAACTACCTCAGGGACCCCTGGGGGTCACCCCCTGGAACTACCTCAGGGACCCCTGGGGGTTAGGGTTAGGGTGCGTTCACACAGGGTTAGGGTTAGGGTGCGTTCACACAGGGTTAGGGTTAGGGTGCGTTCACACAGGGTTAGGGTTAGGGTGCGTTCACACAGGGTTAGGGTTAGGGTGCGTTCACACAGGCAGACGTTCACACAGGCAGACGTTCACACAGGCAGACACAGTTCACACAGGCAGACGCAAAGATGCAAATGAAATGATTACTATATTTACCCAGGGTATCTGGGCTAAGCTCAAGAACTTGTTTCCAGCCAGGCCCTGCTCATAGAACATTTCATCGTAGTGGTTCAATGCCTTGTTCAAGGGCACTTCAGCGGTGGTAATTTTAACGCGTCGGAAAGCTGATTCGAACTGGCGACCTTCCGGTATCAAGACCGCTCCGCAATACAATGAATGGTAGACTGTGAATGGTAGACTGTATCTTTGCATCTGTATCTTTGCATCTTCATGTCGCTGGCTTCCATTGACAATGAATGGTAGACTGTATCTTTGTATCTTCATGTCGCTGTGCTTCCATTGACAATGAATGGTAGACTGTATCTTTGCATCTTCATGTCGCTGGCTTCCATTGACAATGAATGGTAGACTGTATCTTTGTATCTTCATGTCGCTGGCTTCCATTGACAATGAATGGTAGACTGCATCTTTGCATCTTCATGTCGCTGGCTTCCATTGACAATGAATGGTAGACTGTATCTTTGCATCTTCATGTCGCTGTGCTTCCATTGACAATGAATGGTAGACTGTATCTTTGTATCTTCATGTCACTGGCTTCCATTGACAATGAATGGTAGACTGTATCTTTGCATCTTCATGTCGCTGGCTTCCATTGACAATGAATGGTAGACTGTATCTTTGTATCTTCATGTCTCTGGCTTCCATTGACAGTGAATGGTAGACTGTATCTTTGTATCTTCATGTCGCTGGCTTCCATTGACAATGAATGGTAGACTGCATCTTTGCATCTTCATGTCGCTGGCTTCCATTGACAATGAATGGTAGACTGTATCTTTGCATCTTCATGTCGCTGTGCTTCCATTGACAATGAATGGTTAGACTGTATCTTTGCATCTTCATGTCGCTGGCTTCCATTGACAATGAATGGTAGACTGTATCTTTGCATCTTCATGTCGCTGGCTTCCATTGACAATGAATGGTAGACTGTATATTTGCATCTTCATGTCGCTGTGCTTCCATTGACAATGAATGGTAGACTGTATCTTTGTATCTTCATGTCACTGGCTTCCATTGACAATGAATGGTAGACTGTATCTTTGCATCTTCATGTCGCTGGCTTCCATTGACAATGAATGGTAGACTGTATCTTTGTATCTTCATGTCTCTGGCTTCCATTGACAGTGAATGGTAGACTGTATCTTTGTATCTTCATGTCGCTGGCTTCCATTGACAATGAATGGTAGACTGCATCTTTGCATCTTCATGTCGCTGGCTTCCATTGACAATGAATGGTAGACTGTATCTTTGCATCTTCATGTCGCTTTGCTTCCATTGACAATGAATGGTAGACTGTATCTTTGCATCTTCATGTCGCTGTGCTTCCATTGACAATGAATGGTTAGACTGTATCTTTGCATCTTCATGTCGCTGGCTTCCATTGACAATGAATGGTAGACTGTATCTTTGCATCTTCATGTCGCTGGCTTCCATTGACAATGAATGGTAGACTGTAGCTTTGAATCTTCATGTCGCTGGTCACTTTTTATTTTTTTTACCTTATCACATTTTTTGTTTGTAGGTCCACAGTTTTTTGTATATTGTTTTGTTTTTGTTGTTAATTAATATAAAAAGTAGGCCGATTTCTAAGTAAGCCAAATCATGTTATAAATAATAATAATACCAAAAAAAACTTCCGACTAATGGACTAAGAGACCCATCTATGTAAAGCGCCTTGGATAAAGGCGCTATATAAATGCACCATTTACCATTTACCATTGGTAGTCGACTAGTCATGATATTATTATTTATTTATTGATGTATTTAGATTTGTCTATCGTCTATGTTTTCTTTTGCTCTTGCTAGTCACGGCTGCCAGTTCCCACCTGATGTTGTGTGGGAGTTCAGACTGATCCAGACCGTACTGAATAACTGCTAGTTTACACAACGTCTTCAGACTAGGACTCAAGTCTAAGATTAACAGGCCATCACTGGATCCTCCAAAGAGGATGATACGATCTCCCACAATGCAACAGCAGCCCTCAGTCATCCTTAAGGGGCCGTTCCCCTTGGGCTCAACCTCCTTCCAGGAGAAAGTCTCTGGGTTGTATTTCCACAGATCATTGAAATCCTGATTCTCGCCGGAGCCACCAAATATGTACAGCTCTCCATTGTAGGTAAAGGCTGAATGATCCTCACATCCTTCTGGAAGAGGCTGTGTAGAAGGTGTGTCCATCCAGTGGTTGGTCTCTGTGTCAAACACTCTGATGGTGTTGTGGTACTGACCCCCCCAGCCTCCAAACACAAACATCTTTGTCCCGATGATGGTGGCAGAGTGACCTGATGTAGCAGGAGGTGGAGTTCCTCTGGTGTTAATTAAAGTCCAGACCATCGTGGTGGTGTCCAACTTGTAGATGTCATTAGTGTATCCAGTCTGGGTCAATCCTCCATGGATAAACATGACCTTCCCCAACACACAGGCTGAGTGGTGTTCCCTCTCCTCTGGAACGGTCCCAGAAACCCTGGGTTTGGACCATGTGTGGGCGTCGACATCAAATACATAAAGCTTGTTTCAGTAACCTGTGTTAGCGAACCCTCCCCAGATGTAGACGATATCTCCTACCAGGACAGTTGTGTGGCCGCGGCACCAGGAGGGAACCTCAAGGGGACGCTGTCCTCTTCCAAGGGTCACTGCAGGAGGCAACGTCCTCCAGAGTAAAGCCACTGTGTTTAAGACGTTCACATCGATCAGCGTACGTGATCTGTTGTTCTTGTCACCTCCAAAGCAGTACAGCTCGTTGCCCACGGCAACAGCTTGATGACAATCTCCGTTTGAAGTTTCCTTGAGCTGAACGGTCCAACGCAACATCTCTCACACCAGCAGCAGTGGATCCAAGTGGATTCCTTCTGCCTCCTCTAGACTGTGGATCCAAGTGGATTCCTTCTGCCTCCTCTAGACTGTGGATCCAAGTGGATTCCTTCTGTCTCCTCTAAACTGTGGATTCAAGTGGATTCCTTCTGCCTCCTCTAGACTGTGGATTCAAGTGGATTCCTTCTGTCTCCTCTAGACTGTGGATTCAAGTGGATTCCTTCTGTCTCCTCTAGACTGTGGATTCAAGTGGATTCCTTCTGCCTCCTCTAGACTGTGGATCCAAGTGGATTCCTTCTGCCTCCTCTAGACTGTGGTGGCAGCGGTGGCCGAACGGATTGCGGAGCGGTCTTGATACCGGAAGGTCGCCAGTTCGAATCAGCGGTCCGACACGTTAAAATTACCACCGCTGAAGTGCCCTTGAACAAGGCATTGAACCACTACGATGAAATGTTCTATGAACAGGGCCTGGCTGGAAACAAGTTCTTGAGCTTAGCCCAGATACCCTGGGTAAATATAGTAATCATTTCATTTCATTTCATCCAAGTGGATTCCTTCTGTCTCCTTTAGATTGTGGATCCAAGTGGATTCCTTCTCCTCTAGACTGTGGATCCAAGTGGATTCCTTCTGTCTCCTCTAGACTGTGGATCCAAGTGGATTCCTTCTGCCTCCTCTAGACTGTGGATCCAAGTGGATTCCTTCTGCCTCCTCTAGACTGTGGATCCAAGTGGATTCCTTCTGTCTCCTCTAGACTGTGGATTCAAGTGGATTCCTTCTGCCTCCTCTAGACTGTGGATTCAAGTGGATTCCCCTCTGGACTGTGGATCCAAGTGGATTCCTTCCTTCTCCTCTAGACTGTGGATCCAAGTGGATTCCTTCCTTCTCCTCTAGACTGTGGATCCAAGTGGATTCCTTCCTTCTCCTCTAGACTGTGGATCCAAGTGGATTCCTTCCTTCTCCTCTAGACTGTGGATCCAAGTGGATTCCTTCCTTCTCCTCTAGACTGTGGATTCAAGTGGATCTTCTGTAAATCAAGGCTCTTCTACTGGGCGTCGACCAGTTATATGGGAGCAGCGGCAAGAACGTCACGGACAGTCTGGCCAATCAGTGAAGTCGGAAGTCTGTTGTTCTCCCATATATGGGAAAGTGACCACCATAGCAACCCCAGCCCAGACAGGCTTCATCAGTACTATGACATCGGTACTATGACATCATAATGATGACGTCAGGGATCTCCATATTTGGCCATAAAAGGGACAATTTGGGGGCGGAGCCACATGACAGTGAAGTGACACTTAAAAGGACTTTTAAGGGTGAGGTTGTTCTCCCCGGCACCAGAGTGTTGTTCCCCCCGGCACCAGAGTGTTGTTCCCCCCGGCGCCAGAGTGTTGTTCCCCCCGGCACCAGAGTGTTGTTCCCCCCGGCACCAGAGTGTTGTTCCCCCCGGCGCCAGAGTGTTGTTCTCCCCGGCGCCAGAGTGTTGTTCCCCCCGGCGCCAGAGTGTTGTTCTCCCCGGCGCCAGAGTGTTGTTCTCCCCGGCGCCAGAGTGTTGTTCTCCCCGGCGCCAGAGTGTTGTTCTCCCCGGCGCCAGAGTGTTGTTCTCCCCGGCGCCAGAGTGTTGTTCATGATGGTGGTGGAGCAAGGGGCCAGTGAGGCTATTCAACGTTGAAGCTCTGGGCCCTAGTGGTAGGAGGAGGGACTACAGGCGGACCTGTGGATTCATGACCGGGAAACCCCCTGCAGCTGGGCTTTAACATTGAGCGCTCGGTTGCACTTCCGCATTGGACCACCAAATTTTGGTGGTCCAATGCGGAAGTAGACGTTCTGAGACAGTACTTCCGGCAGTCTTCCGGGTGCTTCAAAACGCCACTGAGCAACTTCCACTGACATGAGGGCGGAGCTTCGCGCCAGTTCAGTCTCTATCCTTTTATATACTCTATGTGGTTCAGTCTCTATCCTTTTATATACTCTATGTGGTTCAGTCTCTATCCTTTTATATACTCTATGTGGTTCAGTCTCTATCCTTTTATATACTCTATGTGGTGGAGTCATACGTGTACAGGGAGTCGAGGAGAGGACTCAGCACGCACCCCTGGGGTGCTCCAGTACGTGTTGAGGGTCAGGACACTGGACACAAAAAAAGTTCCATTTGTGACAGAGGGGTCAAAGTTGAACCAACGTTGTGACAGAGGGGTCAAAGTTGAACCAACGTTGTGACAGAGGGGTCAAAGTTGAACCAACGTTGTGACAGAGGGGTCAAAGTTGAACCAACGTTGTGACAGAGGGGTCAAAGTTGAACCAACGTTGTGACAGAGGGGTCAAAGTTGAACCAACGTTGTGACAGAGGGGTCAAAGTTGAACCAACGTTGTGACAGAGGGGTCAAAGTTGAACCAACGTTGTGACAGAGGGGTCAAAGTTGAACCAACGTTGT
The DNA here is from genome assembly GCF_951216825.1 of Electrona antarctica. NCBI lineage: Eukaryota > Metazoa > Chordata > Actinopteri > Myctophiformes > Myctophidae > Electrona > Electrona antarctica. The sequence continues at coordinate 35,159 of NW_027637468.1, read as the reverse complement.
GACAGAGGGGTCAAAGTTGAACCAACGTTGTGACAGAGGGGTCAAAGTTGAACCAACGTTGTGACAGAGGGGTCAAAGTTGAACCAACGTTGTGACAGAGGGGTCAAAGTTGAACCAACGTTGTGACAGAGGGGTCAAAGTTGAACCAACGTTGTGACAGAGGGGTCAAAGTTGAACCAACGTTGTGACAGAGGGGTCAAAGTTGAACCAACGTTGTGACAGAGGGGTCAAAGTTGAACCAACGTTGCTCTACATGGTAGAAATAGGTCAGCAATACAAATGACGCTAGTTTTGTGGATTGATGTACTTTGAATAACAATTAAATAATATGTTTAAATATATATATTTTTTAGCTTTTTCTGCCTTTATTGATAGGTTGAAAGTAGTCTCGCGCAGCCAGACAACTATTCATACAACAGTATATATATAGTATATATATATATATATATACTATATATACAGTATATATATATATATAGAACTACACCTCCCAAAATCAGAGTAAGGAAGCTGCCATTTCGGTTCACGAAAATATATTTTAAAATGTCTTTACTTTTTTATGTCCTTTTCTGCTAAGCAGCAAGCTATATATGCTTAGGTGTTTTCTATTTATATTACGATAAATTTGCGCGACTGTAAAGACGAAACGGAAGTGGGGAGGAGGCTCAACTTCTGCTTTATATTTTACTCATGACAGCTCTTCCGTTCCTCCAGACTGTATGATGGAAGCATTTATATTTTACTCATGATCAGAGCTTCCGTTGCTCCAGACTGTACGACGGAAGCATTTATATTTTACTCATTATCAGAGCTTCCGTTGCTCCAGACTGTATGATGGAAGCATTTATATTTTACTCATGATCAGAGCTTCCGTTGCTCCAGACTGTACGACGGAAGCATTTATATTTTACTCATGATCAGAGCTTCCGTTGCTCCAGACTGTACGACGGAAGCATTTATATTTTACTCATGATCAGAGCTTCTGTTGCTCCAGGCTGTATGACGGAAGCATTTATATTTTACTCATGATCAGAGCTTCCGTTGCTCCAGACTGTATGATGGAAGCATTTATATTTTACTCATGATCAGAGCTTCCGTTGCTCCAGACTGTATGACGGAAGCATTTATATTTTACTCATGATCAGAGCTTCTGTTGCTCCAGACTGTATGATGGAAGCATTTATATTGCTTCTGTCTGGGGGGAAGACACGCGGCAAAGGCCGTCAGGATCGGGAGTCGAACTCGTGGCACGCCGCCAGCCTGGCTCAGCAGCCTCTAGAGGCCCAGACAGTTGAGCTAATCGTCAGCCTGGCTCAGCAGCCTCTAGAGGCCCAGACGGTTGATGAGGATCACGTCCCACTGGGAGGAGACCAAGGCGCAGTTGGAGGAAACTCATCGACTCACTGGCCTTGGAACGTCTCGGAATCCCCCAGGAGGAAGTCACTAATGTTGCTCTGGAGAGGGAAGTCTGGAGCACTCTGGTGGAGCTGTTGCCCCCGCGACCTGACTACGGATAAGCGGTTGAAGATGGTTGGATGTTCATAAACGTCTCTATAACCTCAGAGACGAAACAATGAAAGGGAGGAAACTGCATGCCTGGCTGACATCTCACAGTGGATGTCTTCCAACCACCTCAAGCTGAACCCAGACAAGACTGAGCTTCTGTTCTTCCCAGCTAAGTCCTGCCCTATGCGGGAGCTAACTATATCTCCGTAGACAACGCCCTGGTAAAGTCTGTCCCGACAGCCAGGAACCTTGGTGTTGTCCTGGACAGTCAGCTCTCGTTCAAAACACACATCACAGCTGTCACTAGATCCTGTAGGTTTACACTCTACAACATACGACGAATTAGACCGTTCCTCACCCAGGAGTCAGCCCAGCTCCTAATCCAGACAACAGTCTTGTCAAAACTTGACTATTGTAACTCCCTCCTTACTGGCCTACCGGCATGTGCACTTAAGCCCCTCCAACTGATCCAAAATGCCGCAGCCCGCTTGGTCTTCAACCAGCCAAAATTCTCACACGTCACCCCCCTTCTCCGCTCCCTCCATTGGCTCCCGGTCGCTGCCCGCACAGAATACAAAACTCTGATGCTGGCATTCAAAGCAACCAAAGGCATGGCCCCCCCATATCTCACAAGTATGATCGTACCCTACAAAACCCTCCCGCGCACTCAGATCAGCCAACGCAGGGAAGCTGGAGGTACCTTCACTAAAAACGCCGGGACAACGCTCCACACGTCCCAAACTCTTCTCCCTTCTGGCTCCAAAACTATGGAATGCACTTCCCATCACAGTCAGAACTGCAGCCTCACTCCCAATCTTCCGCCGTAGTCTGAAAACCCACCTCTTCAGACTCCACCATGGCCCGTAGCACTTGCCCTAGCCTAGCCCCTTAGATAGCACATTATGTAGACTTAGATAGTATTTTAAACAGACTTATAGCTTGTTACGTAGACAGCTCTAGAATTGCACTTCATGTAGTCATAGCACTTTATAGTACACATGTATAATATATTATATAGTATAGTATAGTATGTATAGTTTACATAGATACTCCACTGTTACGTTCTTAGTCTACGCATGATTCATGATAACTACGTTTTATATATGTGATGTATGCCATGCTTTTGTTATTGCTTAATGTAAGTCGCTCTGGA
>NW_027637468.1:17500-30000 GCF_951216825.1 Electrona antarctica | reverse complement strand
AGGGCGATTTTATGTCGCTTCATATAAGAACTGTGTTTGAAAAATAAACCGATCACCCCGGCCTTTTCACTCATATGGATATGAAGCATCGACTGAAGGTGGAAATGTACAAATATGCCCAAAGAGTAACAAAATAAGCGTTAGAAACGAGCCAAACAACCCAGAGACTACATTTCCGGGTAGGCTGCTTCTGCCCGCAGCCCGTCGCACAACAGAAACTGAACGTTAATTACGTTTATTTTTATTTTATTGATATATAATGTATCGTGGTTAGTACGAGTCGAGTCACCACCAGCTGAGCTTACGTCAACGAGGAATCTCAGGAACGCAATATGTTGACAGCTGGGCGTGACCTATATGCTCAGCGACATTGCATTCATATGTAGTTTCAAGGCTTTTGCGGTCACATTAATTCCATTTTCTCCAGAAACTGGCTGTATCAAATATGAATGGACATCATTAACGACGCACAGCCACTCCCCTGACAGAAACGCCGGGGTGGTCGGTTTATTTTTCAAACACAGTTCTTATATGAAGCGACATAAAATCGCCCTATGGAGATTTCAATACAAATAAAAAACCTATAAACCTGTGTGTTGGTGCCCTCTACTGAAAGTGACGTCAGATGTCGGTGCTCTATAAGAACTGTGTTTTATTTGTATTATAATCCCCATAGGGGGATCTTAGATCACCTCATATAAGAACTGTGTTTTATTTGTATTATAATCCCCATAGGGGGATCTTAGATCGCCTCATATAAGAACTGTGTTTTATTTGTATTATAATCCCCATAGGGGGATCTTAGATCGCCTCATATAAGAACTGTGTTTTATTTGTATTATAATCCCCATAGGGGGATCTTAGATCGCCTCATATAAGAACTGTGTTTTATTTGTATTATAATCCCCATAGGGGGATCTTAGATCGCCCCATATAAGAACTGTGTTTTCACCGTTTCACTCATATGGATATGAAGAATCAACTGACTGAGAGAAAACGCTATTGTTACTGATCTATTGTTACTGCTGCTGAATGAATTACATTTTCACTAGAAACAGACTGTATCATATATTATGATCGAGTGACTGATTGTCTCAAACGAGACACCTCCCCGACAATATAACGATACAGAGACACCTCCCCGACAATATAACGATACAGAGACACCTCCCCGACAATATAACGATACAGAGACACCTCCCCGACAATATAACGATACAGAGACACCTCCCTGACAATATAACGATACAGAGACACCTCCCTGACAATATAACGATACAGAGACACCTCCCTGACAATATAACGATACAGAGACACCTCCCTGACAATATAACGATACAGAGACACCTCCCTGACAATATAACGATACAGAGACACCTCCCTGACAATATAACGATACAGAGACACCTCCCTGACAATATAACGATACAGAGACACCTCCCCGACAATATAACGATACAGAGACACCTCCCTGACAATATAACGATACAGAGACACCTCCCCGACAATATAACGATACAGAGACACCTCCCTGACAATATAACGATACAGAGACACCTCCCTGACAATATAACGATACAGAGACACCTCCCTGACAATATAACGATACAGAGACACCTCCCTGACAATATAACGATACAGAGACACCTCCCTGACAATATAACGATACAGAGACACCTCCCTGACAATATAACGATACAGAGACACCTCCCTGACAATATAACGATACAGAGACACCTCCCCGACAATATAACGATACAGAGACACCTCCCCGACAATATAACGATACAGAGACACCTCCCTGACAATATAACGATACAGAGACACCTCCCCGACAATATAACGATACAGAGACACCTCCCCGACAATATAACGATACAGAGACACCTCCCTGACAATATAACGATACAGAGACACCTCCCTGACAATATAACGATACAGAGACACCTCCCTGACAATATAACGATACAGAGACACCTCCCTGACAATATAACGATACAGAGACACCTCCCTGACAATATAACGATACAGAGACACCTCCCTGACAATATAACGATACAGAGACACCTCCCTGACAAGATAACGATACAGAGACACCTCCCTGACAATATAACGATACAGAGACACCTCCCCGACAATATAACGATACAGAGACACCTCCCTGACAATATAACGATACAGAGACACCTCCCCGACAATATAACGATACAGAGACACCTCCCTGACAATATAACGATACAGAGACACCTCCCTGACAATATAACGATACAGAGACACCTCCCTGACAATATAACGATACAGAGACACCTCCCTGACAATATAACGATACAGAGACACCTCCCTGACAATATAACGATACAGAGACACCTCCCTGACAATATAACGATACAGAGACACCTCCCTGACAATATAACGATACAGAGACACCTCCCCGACAATATAACGATACAGAGACACCTCCCCGACAATATAACGATACAGAGACACCTCCCTGACAATATAACGATACAGAGACACCTCCCCGACAATATAACGATACAGAGACACCTCCCCGACAATATAACGATACAGAGACACCTCCCTGACAATATAACGATACAGAGACACCTCCCTGACAATATAACGATACAGAGACACCTCCCTGACAATATAACGATACAGAGACACCTCCCTGACAATATAACGATACAGAGACACCTCCCTGACAATATAACGATACAGAGACACCTCCCCGACAATATCGCAGAGACAGTTTGTACAGTTCTTATATGAGGATTCTAAGATGAGTCGATGTTATTCTCCATAGAGGAAAACCTCCGTGAACCACTTGGAACCAGGGGATGAGCGAGTGATGTCAGGACTTTAGAACCAGGGGATGAGCGAGTGATGTCAGGACTTTAGAACCAGGGGATGAGCGAGTGACGTCAGGACTTTAGAACCAGGGGATGAGCGAGTGACGTCAGGACTTTAGAACCAGGGGATGAGCGAGTGATGTCAGGACTTTAGAACCAGGGGATGAGCGAGTGATGTCAGGACTTTAGAACCAGGGGATGAGCGAGTGATGTCAGGACTTTAGAACCAGGGGATGAGCGAGTGATGTCAGGACTTTAGAACCAGGATGAGCGAGTGACGTCAGGACTTTAGAACCAGGGGATGAGCGAGTGATGTCAGGACTTTAGAACCAGGGGATGAGCGAGTGATGTCAGGACTTTAGAACCAGGATGAGCGAGTGACGTCAGGACTTTAGAACCAGGGGATGAGCGAGTGACGTCAGGACTTTAGAACCAGGGGATGAGCGAGTGACGTCAGGACTTTAGAACCAGGGGATGAGCGAGTGACGTCAGGACTTTAGAACCAGGGGATGAGCGAGTGACGTCAGGACTTTAGAACCAGGGGATGAGCGAGTGACGTCAGGACTTTAGAACCAGGGGATGAGCGAGTGATGTCAGGACTTTAGAACCAGGGGATGAGCGAGTGACGTCAGGACTTTAGAACCAGGGGATGAGCGAGTGACGTCAGGACTTTAGAACCAGGGGATGAGCGAGTGACGTCAGGACTTTAGAACCAGGGGATGAGCGAGTGACGTCAGGACTTTAGAACCAGGGGATGAGCGAGTGACGTCAGGACTTTAGAACCAGGGGATGAGCGAGTGACGTCAGGACTTTAGAACCAGGGGATGAGCGAGTGACGTCAGGACTTTAGAACCAGGGGATGAGCGAGTGACGTCAGGACTTTAGAACCAGGGGATGAGCGAGTGACGTCAGGACTTCAGTGCTCTATTGGAGAGTTGAATAAATAGATTTATGTAAATATATTTAAATATATTCGTATGCCGTCGCTGTTGGGTGGAAATCTTGTAAGTCATCGACTCAATCCAGAGCTCTTGCGTACTGCACGCACGCACGCACGCACGCACGCACGCACACGCGCGAGCAGGCACGCACTCACTCACGCACGTGAGCATGCACGCACGCACGCACACACTTACATTATTTTTTGGCACGTCATATCGTAAATGTCAGATCTACAAGCTCTGCATGACATCAGATCTACAAGATCTGCATGACATCAGATCTACAAGATCTGCATGACATCACTTACGACAAGATACCTGAATGAAATATGATGGTGTTTCATGAGGAAAAAAACAAAATAAAACATTAAAAAGAAAATAAATAAATACCCAGCAGGGTGTGTGTGTGTGTGTTCGTGTGAGCGCGCGTGCATGCGTGTGTGTGTGTGTGTGTGTGTGTGTGTGTCAAATCTGCATTTAATCCAACAATGGCAATTAGCAGCATGATTAACCCACCACTTTTTTCTAATTTCAAGAAACTGCAAAAATAAAAATAAATGAAATTGGATTAAAATGAACATCAAACATATTTATTGTCACTGTACAGAGAGGGGGGGGGGGGGGTGGTCCACCAATCAGAGCGAGGGAGAGGAGGAGCTCCACCAATCACAACAGTCCGAGAGAGAGAGAGAGCTGGGGAACCAATGGCATCGCTCGGAGCAGCGATCGCCGCGGAGGAAGCCAATGGGATTGCTGGGATTCTGCCGCGCAGGAACTATGCACGTCGACGTTGATGACATCACTTCCTGTGGCCACTCGCTCACTGACACACTCGGTCAATCCACCCCAGCGTGGAGGAGGTGTTACGGCGAACTGGATGACCCGCTGAGATATGTGACCATCGTGGTGGACAGTCAGTCCCGTAACGCTGAGATATGTGACCATCGTGGGGGACAGTCAGTCACATAACGCTGATATATGTGACCATCGTGGGGGACAGTCAGTCACATAACGCTGAGATATGTGACCATCGTGGGGGACAGTCAGTCACATAACGCTGATATATGTGACCATCGTGGGGGACAGTCAGTCACGTAACGCTGAGATATGTGACCATCGTGGGGGACAGTCAGTCACATAACGCTGATATATGTGACCATCGTGGGGGACAGTCAGTCACATAACGCTGATATATGTGACCATCGTGGGGGACAGTCAGTCACGTAACGCTGAGATATGTGACCATCGTGGGGGACAGTCAGTCACATAACGCTGAGATATGTGACCATCGTGGGGGACAGTCAGTCACATAACGCTGAGATATGTGACCATCGTGGGGGACAGTCAGTCACATAACGCTGAGATATGTGACCATCGTGGGGGACAGTCAGTCACGTAACGCTGAGATATGTGACCATCGTGTTGGACAGTCAGTCACGTAACGCTGAGATATGTGACCATCGTGGGGGACAGTCAGTCACGTAACGCTGAGATATGTGACCATCGTGGGGGACAGTCAGTCACATAACGCTGAGATATGTGACCATCGTGGGGGACAGTCAGTCACATAACGCTGAGATATGTGACCATCGTGGGGGACAGTCAGTCACATAACGCTGAGATATGTGACCATCGTGGGGGACAGTCAGTCACATAACGCTGAGATATGTGACCATCGTGGGGGACAGTCAGTCACGTAACGCTGAGATATGTGACCATCGTGTTGGACAGTCAGTCACGTAACGCTGAGATATGTGACCATCGTGGGGGACAGTCAGTCACATAACGCTGATATATGTGACCATCGTGGGGGACAGTCAGTCACATAACGCTGAGATATGTGACCATCGTGGGGGACAGTCAGTCACATAATGCTGAGATATGTGACCATCGTGTTGGACAGTCAGTCACATAACGCTGAGATATGTGACCATCGTGGGGGACAGTCAGTCACATAACGCTGAGATATGTGACCATCGTGGGGGACAGTCAGTCACATAACGCTGAGATATGTGACCATCGTGTTGGACAGTCAGTCACATAACGCTGAGATATGTGACCATCGTGGGGGACAGTCAGTCACATAACGCTGAGATATGTGACCATCGTTGGGGACAGTCAGTCACATAACGCTGAGATATGTGACCATCGTTGGGGACAGTCAGTCACATAACGCTGAGATATGTGACCATCGTGTTGGACAGTCAGTCACATAACGCTGAGATATGTGACCATCGTGGGGGACAGTCAGTCACGTAACGCTGAGACATGTGACCATCGTGGGGGACAGTCAGTCACATAACGCTGAGATATGTGACCATCGTGTTGGACAGTCAGATATGTGACCATCGTGTTGGACAGTCAGATATGTGACCATCGTGGGGGACAGTCAGTCACATAACGCTGAGATATGTGACCATCGTGGGGGACAGTCAGTCACATAACGCTGAGATATGTGACCATCGTGGGGGACAGTCAGTCACATAACGCTGAGATATGTGACCATCGTGGGGGACAGTCAGTCACGTAACGCTGAGATATGTGACCATCGTGGGGGACAGTCCCGTAACGCTGAGATATGTGACCATCGTGGGGGACAGACACATAACGCTGAGATATGTGACCATCGTGGGGGACAGTCAGTCACATAACGCTGAGACATGTGACCATCGTGGGGGACAGTCCCGTAACGCTGATATATGTGACCATCGTGGGGGACAGTCACATAACGCTGAGATATGTGACCATCGTTGGGGACAGTCAGTCACATAACGCTGAGATATGTGACCATCGTGTTGGACAGTCAGTCACATAACGCTGAGATATGTGACCATCGTGGGGGACAGTCAGTCACGTAACGCTGAGACATGTGACCATCGTGGGGGACAGTCAGTCACATAACGCTGAGATATGTGACCATCGTGTTGGACAGTCAGATATGTGACCATCGTGTTGGACAGTCAGATATGTGACCATCGTGGGGGACAGTCAGTCACATAACGCTGAGATATGTGACCATCGTGGGGGACAGTCAGTCACATAACGCTGAGATATGTGACCATCGTGGGGGACAGTCAGTCACATAACGCTGAGATATGTGACCATCGTGGGGGACAGTCAGTCACGTAACGCTGAGATATGTGACCATCGTGGGGGACAGTCCCGTAACGCTGAGATATGTGACCATCGTGGGGGACAGTCACATAACGCTGAGATATGTGACCATCGTGGGGGACAGTCAGTCACATAACGCTGAGACATGTGACCATCGTGGGGGACAGTCAGTCACATAACGCTGAGATATGTGACCATCGTGTTGGACAGTCAGATATGTGACCATCGTGTTGGACAGTCAGATATGTGACCATCGTGGGGGACAGTCAGTCACATAACGCTGAGATATGTGACCATCGTGGGGGACAGTCAGTCACATAACGCTGAGATATGTGACCATCGTGGGGGACAGTCAGTCACATAACGCTGAGATATGTGACCATCGTGGGGGACAGTCAGTCACGTAACGCTGAGATATGTGACCATCGTGGGGGACAGTCCCGTAACGCTGAGATATGTGACCATCGTGGGGGACAGTCACATAACGCTGAGATATGTGACCATCGTGGGGGACAGTCAGTCACATAACGCTGATATATGTGACCATCGTGGTGGACAGTCAGTCACATAACGCTGATATATGTGACCATCGTGGGGGACAGTCAGTCACATAACGCTGATATATGTGACCATCGTGGGGGACAGTCAGTCACATAACGCTGATATATGTGACCATCGTGGGGGACAGTCAGTCACGTAACGCTGAGATATGTGACCATCGTGGGGGACAGTCAGTCACGTAACGCTGATATATGTGACCATCGTGGGGGACAGTCAGTCACATAACGCTGATATATGTGACCATCGTGGGGGACAGTCAGTCACGTAACGCTGAGATATGTGACCATCGTGGGGGACAGTCACATAACGCTGAGATATGTGACCATCGTGGGGGACAGTCAGTCACGTAACGCTGAGATATGTGACCATCGTGGGGGACAGTCAGTCACATAACGCTGAGATATGTGACCATCGTGGGGGACAGTCAGTCACATAACGCTGAGATATGTGACCATCGTGGGGGACAGTCAGTCACATAACGCTGATATATGTGACCATCGTGGGGGACAGTCAGATATGTGACCATCGTGGGGGACAGTCAGTCACATAATGCTGAGATATGTGACCATCGTGGTGGACAGTCAGTCACGTAACGCTGAGATATGTGACCATCGTGGTGGACAGTCAGTCACGTAACGCTGAGATATGTGACCATCGTGGGGGACAGTCAGTCACATAACGCTGAGATATGTGACCATCGTGGGGGACAGTCAGTCACATAACGCTGAGATATGTGACCATCGTGGGGGACAGTCAGTCACATAACGCTGAGATATGTGACCATCGTGTTGGACAGTCAGTCACATAACGCTGAGATATGTGACCATCGTGGGGGACAGTCAGTCACATAACGCTGAGATATGTGACCATCGTGTTGGACAGTCAGTCACATAACGCTGATATATGTGACCATCGTGGGGGACAGTCAGTCACGTAACGCTGAGATATGTGACCATCGTGGGGGACAGTCAGTCACGTAACGCTGAGATATGTGACCATCGTGGGGGACAGTCAGTCACATAACGCTGAGATATGTGACCATCGTGGGGGACAGTCAGTCACGTAACGCTGAGATATGTGACCATCGTGGGGGACAGTCAGTCACATAACGCTGAGATATGTGACCATCGTGGGGGACAGTCAGTCACGTAACGCTGAGATATGTGACCATCGTGGGGGACAGTCAGTCACATAACGCTGAGATATGTGACCATCGTGGGGGACAGTCAGTCACATAACGCTGATATATGTGACCATCGTGATGGACAGTCAGTCACATAACGCTGATATATGTGACCATCATGATGGACAGTCAGTCACATAACGCTGAGATATGTGACCATCGTGTTCTGTTTTTCTTTCCCTTTTTTTTCTTCTCTCTTTTTTTTACATGACATTTAATAATGTTGCTTTTAGATTTGAGTTTTACACCATTTGGATTCTTAGATCTTAGCCTATTGCGTTTTAGGTTTGAACTTTTACTTTTGCGATCGGCAAAATAACTCAGTGTTTTTAAGCCCCTCTGTCTTTTCAAACCTGTGATCATGATGAAAGTTGAATAACACATTCTGGGCAGGAACCCCTTTTGGTGTTTTAAACATTATGTTATACTTTAGCTATTGAAAAATAGCAGATCTACAAGCTCATAGCGCGCCACCGAGTGGTGCGCTACGAGCTTGTAGATCTGCTATTATTGAAAAATCGTAAAAATGTGGCGCAAATCTTTGAATATATATTATTTCAAAGTGAATGTTTTTAACTCGGGTCTAAATGTGATACGCATAAAACCAAGTCCACACGATGGTCACACATTTTTAGCAGGTCGCCAGTTCCACCGTAACACCCCCCCCCCCCCCCCCATGCCGGAGCGAACGACTGTAAAGTGAGCGAGTGGACGAGATTTCGTGGTCTTGGATTTTGGCCTTTAAGTCAACGTTCATTACATCACTTCCTGTCTCCTACACCAGATGGTCCGAGGTCGTTGGAGGTCATTACATCACTTCCTGTCTCCTACACCAGATGGTCCGAGGTCGTTGGAGGTCATTACATCACTTCCTGTCTCCTACACCAGATGGTCCGAGGTCGTTGGAGGTCATTACATCACTTCCTGTCTCCTACACCAGATGGTTCGAGGTCATTGGAGGTCATTGGTATATGGTGAGGATATGGCGGGAAGTGGACCCAGAAAGAGCGGGAAACCAAAACATGTTGAACGATAACAGAAACATTATTAAATTACATGTAAAAAAAAAAAGAGAAGAAAAAAAAGGGAAAGAAAAACATGGTATATTTTTTCTTTAAATCCTTGAAAAATAAGCTTTTGTTGTGAAACCGAAGAATAGGAAGATCTACCGTATTGTAAGTATACCTTACTGTAAGTATACTTAGAATTAAGTATACTATAATTAAGAAAAGTATACTATAATTAAGCATACTTATAATTAAGTATACTATAATTAAGTATACATTAAGTATACTATAATTAAGTATACTTACAATTAAGTATACTATGTCAAAAGTTGATCCGGGTCAGAACACAAATCCATCCATTGATCATTAAAAAAAAGAAAAACACACATTTGATCTGACCACTAGGGGTCACTGTAACCACTGTTGATTTCCACAGCAACATTTCATTAAGTCATTCAGTCTTTTGAGTAAAATTACATTTGGTTTTAAAGGTGTTATAGTTCCAGTCTGGTTTTAGTCGACTAAATCTACAGTTGATGTAGATTACGGTCGACTGGAATGTCGCTGTGATGGCGTCTAAATGGAAGATTTTACACTTGGCCGGATGTTGAAAATAGCAGATCTACAAGCTCACATCACACCGAGCGCAGCCAGACATAAACCCACTTGTCTTTCATAGATCTCTCTTCTCCACTAATAGCTCCTCCGCAGTTTTTAGTTTTTTTTTAATTGTTTTTGACGAAATTGTCAACCATATTTAGTCAGTTTTAGTCATCATCATAGCTTAGTTTTTATGTCGTTTTCGTCAATGGAAAAAAAAAAGTAGTCGGATATTTTCGTCAGTTTTCAGTCGACGCAGACTGGCCCAGGTGAGTGTGTGGGGGGGGGGGGGGGTGGTCCTCTGTTTGTTTTTTTACACACCATTACAATGTTCTAATTTTGATAATAAGATCCAATTAGTGAATGTCAGTCTCCAGGTTTTCTTCACAACGTGTATGACACTGATTTACTAGGACTCTGTGGAACATTAGGAGTCCAACTAGTACTGATTTACTAGGACTCTGTGGAACATTAGGAGTCCAACTAGTACTGATTTACTACCACTCTGTGGAACATTAGGAGTCCAACTAGTACTGATTTACTAGGACTCTCTGTGGAACATTAGGAGTCCAACTAGTACTGATTTACTACCACTCTGTGGAACATTAGGAGTCCAACTAGTACTGATTTACTACCACTCTGTGGAACATTAGGAGTCCAACTAGTACTGATTTACTACCACTCTGTGGAACATTAGGAGTCCAACTAGTACTGATTTACTACCACTCTGTGGAACATTAGGAGTCCAACTAGTACTGATTTACTACCACTCTGTGGAACATTAGGAGTCCAACTAGTACTGGTGCTTCTCTGATGTTGTTTTATTTGCAAGGACCCCCCCTTGACTTCTCATTTCAACTCCATGGCGGGAAAACAACGTTCTGGCGGGAAAATGGCATTGTTGTGGCGGGAAAACGACATCGTTCCCATTTCAACTCCGATGGCGGGAAAACGACATCGTTCCCATTTCAACTCCGATGGCGGGAAAACGACATCGTTCTCATTTCAACTCCGATGGCGGGAAAACGACATCGTTCCCATTTCAACTCCGATGGCGGGAAAACGACATCGTTCTCATTTCAACTCCGATGGCGGGAAAACGTCATCGTTCCCATTTCAAAGGACGGGGGGGGGGGGGTGGGGGGGGGGGGCACAGGTTGGTGAACCAATAGGGAGCCGGCGTCGGTTTCCAGTGCTACATTGATCCCCCCCCCCCCCCCCCCTATGAAACCAACCAATGCTTTTACGTTAACCGGAGAGTGAGTGTCGCGGTCGGAAGCTTCTAAAACTAAACGTAGGTCACTGGAGAACTTCGCTGAACTTCACGAACATTTGGAGCCAACCGGTCGGTTTCCTGTAGCTTCCGCTCGAAGCAGACGTTAGCTTAGCTAGCTAGCTAGCTCGTTAGCACGATATACAGCGATACTATTTCAGCTGAGCAGCGTTAAGAGTTCCATCAACAGGGCGCGACGTAAACGGTAGGCCTACAGCTAAAAAACATCGAGCAGTTCTGATTGGTCGCAAAGGAAAACCCACTGAAGGTTCAAAGTGAGTCCACCGCCCAGTCGGTCCGAGGGCGACGCCTTTTTGTTCGCCTCGCTTTTCTACAATGTTTATTTGGTCTTTCTCGTAGTTCGGTGGTCGAGCTGTAATCCAGGGGTCTGCCAGTAGGTGGCGTCGAATGTCTTTCAGTCGGAGATAGGAATACAACCTCCATGACAAATTCATCAATAACCCGAATCAATAAGCTTTGGGCTTATCGAGTACCCGATATCGATAAGCTTTGGGCTTATCCAGTACCCGGTATCGATAAGCTTTGGGCTTATCCAGTACCCGGTATCAATAAGCTTTGGGCTCATCGAGGACCCGGTATCGATAAGCTTTGGGCTCATCGAGTACCCGGTATCGATAAGCTTTGGGCTCATCGAGTACCCGGTATCGATAAGCTTTGGGCTCATCGAGTACCCGGTATCGATAAGCTTTGGGCTTATCGAGTACCCGGTATCGATAAGCTTTGGGCTTATCCAGTACCCGGTATCGATAAGCTTTGGGCTTATCCAGTACCCGGTATCGATAAGCTTTGGGCTTATCCAGTACCCGGTATCGATAAGCTTTGGGCTCATCGAGTACCCGGTATCGATAAGCTTTGGGCTCATCGAGTACCCGGTATCGATAAGCTTTGGGCTTATCGACTTTAGGTCAGAGGTCATTAGGGTCGGTGCGGCGGAGGTCATTTGGGGCG
>NW_027637468.1:0-15000 GCF_951216825.1 Electrona antarctica | reverse complement strand
AGAGTAGTATATGTATAGTTTATATGTATAGTATAGTATATGTATAGTTTATATGTATAGTATAGTAGTATATGTATAGTTTATATGTATAGTATAGTATAGTATAGTATAGTATAGAGTAGTATATGTATAGTTTATATGTATAGTATAGTATATGTATAGTTTATATGTATAGTATAGTAGTATATGTATAGTTTATATGTATAGTATAGTATAGTATAGTATAGTATAGAGTAGTATATGTATAGTTTATATGTATAGTATAGTATAGTATAGTATAGTATAGAGTAGTATATGTATAGTTTATATGTATAGTATAGTATATGTATAGTTTATATGTATAGTATAGTAGTATATGTATAGTTTATATGTATAGTATAGTATAGTATAGTATAGTATAGTATAGAGTAGTATATGTATAGTTTATATGTATAGTATAGTATAGTATAGTATAGTATAGAGTAGTATATGTATAGTTTATATGTATAGTATAGTATATGTATAGTTTATATGTATAGTATAGTAGTATATGTATAGTTTATATGTATAGTATAGTATAGTATAGTATAGTATATGTATAATAGTATAGTATAGTATAGTATAGTATAGTATAGTATATGTATAATAGTATAGTATAGTATAGAGTAGTATATGTATAGTTTATATGTATAGTATAGTATATGTATAGTTTATATGTATAGTATAGTAGTATATGTATAGTTTATATGTATAGTATAGTATAGTATAGTATAGTATATGTATAGTTTATATGTATAGTATAGTATATGTATAATAGTATAGTATAGTATAGAGTAGTATAGTATAGTATAGTATAGTATAGTATAGTATATGTATAGTTTATATGTATAGTTTATATGTATAGTATAGTATAGTATAGTTTAGTATATGTATAGTTTATATGTATAGTATAGTAGTATATGTATAGTTTATATGTATAGTATAGTATAGTATAGTATATGTATAGTTTATATGTATAGTATAGTATATGTATAATAGTATAGTATAGTATAGAGTAGTATAGTATAGTATAGTATAGTATAGTATAGTATAGTATATGTATAGTTTATATGTATAGTTTATATGTATAGTATAGTATAGTATAGTATAGTATAGTATAGTATAGTATAGTATATGTATAGTATAGTATAGTATAGTATAGTATAGTATAGTATAGTATAGTTTATATGTATAGTTTATATGTATAGTATAGTATAGTATAGTTTATATGTATAGTATAGTATAGTATAGTATAGTATAGTATAGTATAGTTTAGTATATGTATAGTTTATATGTATAGTTTAGTATATGTATAGTTTATATGTATAGTTTCATTATAATAGATATTCCACTGTTACGTTCTTAGCTTATTCATGTTTCATGATAACTACTGTTTATGTATGTGATGTTATTGACATGCTTTTTGTTCTTGCTTAATGTAAATCTCTCTGGATTAACCGTTTCGGTCCGTAGGACGGCTCCACGTCCTAGCACATCCTCAATGATATCAGGCGAGAGAAGAATTTTTTCCTTTTTTTTAATTTTTGACTGAGACTCTCAGGCACCCGTCGCTTCGCTCTGCCTTCATATTAGCTTACCGTTCGATTAGCTGTTAGCGTGGCAGAAAGAATGCCTCGTCTCTCCTAATCCAGGGCGCTCCCCGTGGTTTTGATCTGATGGATATACTACGCGCTTCATTTCTGACTTCAACATGCCTCTCGTTCAAAATATGAATGCTTTGGAGCTTCTAGCGATATAAGAGACTCGAGACCAAGTAAAGCTAACAAACGGTTAGCGGTTTTCTTCCGGATTGTTTCCAGGGGGAGGGGCTTCAGGACTTCAGCGGCCATGTCTTTCCGGCTCCCCAGAGCTCCTATTTTGAAGGCATCCCGGCACCGATTGTGTTAAGAGCCTGTCTGATAAATTGTAAATTGTCCTGTGAAGAGTCTTCCGGTGCTGTTTCCTTATTTTGAGCTACTTTTTCTGCTTTCCTAAAACAATGGGCAAGCGGCGAGAACACTGTTCTCTGATATAAATTAATTATTTTTCGTTTTTAAGTCGACGAAATGAAATCTCACCTCGTGGTGAATTTCTTGGGCTGGTTGAGCTGCGGGGGGGCGGGGGGTGTGGGGGGGGCGGGTGGGGGGGGCAGCGGTTTGAGGTTGGAGTTGAGCTCCAGACGGTGGAGGAAGAGGAGGGGGGAGGAGTTGTTGTTGGGGGGGAGGGGCTGGAGGCGGTGGGGGGGTGGAGAGGGGAGGGGCGGGGGAGGAGCATTTGGGGGGGGCACGCCCCCCACCATGCTGCTGCCCCCCCCCAGCCCCACCCCCATGCCCCCCCCACCCACCGAGGAGGAGGAGGTGTCGAATAGCGCCCCCCTGTGGAGGATGCTTGAGGAGCGGCCGGGTGGCGATTTCTCTGAATTCTTTCTCTTTTGCTACAACGGAAAGAAAAGAGGGAGGGGGGGTGGGGTGGGGGGGGAACAAAGGATCATAAGGTGAAAAGAAAAGAACGCAAAAAAAACGTGAAAGTAGAGGTTTGGAACGGTGCAACGGCGTTCACATCGGAGTGTTCGGTACGACCGACGCAGATCGGTTCGGTTCGAACCGCTACGAACCGGACGCCATTACAGAGCAACCAATTAAGTCTACCGTCGGTATCGCTAGAGGGCGCTAAGTCCACGGGTTCACGTACCTTTTTATTCGGATTATTATAATCGTATTATAATCCCCACAGGGGAATTTAGACCAAGAACTGTGTTTGTAAAATAATCAAATCATCCAGACGGCCGACTGAGAGAAAACGTTATTGTTACTGCTGCTGAATTAGTTACATTATCACTAAACGAGACACCTCCCCGACAAGATCGCTTTTGACCAGAATTCTTATATGATAGGATTCTAAGATGAGCCGATGTTATTCTCCATTAGCCTGGCTAATAAAGCAGACTCAAATCACACTGTCGTGTGGTATTTGAGTCTGGAGATGCTGTGTATGGATCTTGTTTCCCGGGGGGCGGGTTCAAACATTTTCTCTTTGACGCAATTGGTCAGAGCTACTGTCAGTCAAAGGTCTCAAGCATTGAACGTCAATGTACCAAAGCCCGCCCATATTGCATACCGTGTCCCGATTGGCCACACCAGTTCTCTGGTGTAGGAAATGGGCGTACAATTGAGCCTCTCCAGACCGTAATCCGGCGGCAGGCAATTTTTTTTTTGCCAATGGCTGATTCGGTCTGGCTTATTAGCCAGGCTAATTCTCCATAGAGATGAACTGACGTGAACCAGGGGATGAGCGAGTGACGTCAGGACGTCGGCAACACTGTACTAATTGTTTTTCGACAAAACTATATTATGGAACCGAACCGTGAACGTTTGTGAACCGTTGCACCCTTAACGAAAATAAAGACAGGAAAACCAGGAGAATAAAAAAAGAATAATAATAATAATAAAATCAAAGAATATAATATTATGTAACATTGAACATGTATGTGGATGATATGTTTCCTCGTCCTCCAGGCTGAAAATAGCAGATCGACAAGCCCACGAGGCGTTTGTAGATCCGCTATTTTCAGCGAACATAATTAATGTAGAGCAGACATAGAAATGACGCTAGTCTTACAGGCACGCACGCACGCACGCACGCACGCACGCACGCACGCACGCACGCACGCACACGTGCACGACATGTGCGCACACACACACACACACACACACATGCGCCTACGCATTGAAACACACGTAACAAACAAACGAGACACAGAGCTGAATTTCGGACACATGACATCACAGGCTGTCCAGCCGCCGCGGCTTGGTGACATGAGTCCCTCATTCTGTTAAAACCAAACCGTTTGGTGACATGAGTCCCTCATTCTGTTAAAACCAAACCGTTTGGTGACATGAGTCCCTCGTTCTGTTAAAACCAAACCGTTTGGTGACATGAGTCCCTCATTCTGTTAAAACCAAACCGTTTGGTGACATGAGTCCCTCGTTCTGTTAAAACCAAACCGTTTGGTGACATGAGTCCCTCATTCTGTTAAAACCAAACCGTTTGGTGACATGAGTCCCTCGTTCTGTTAAAACCAAACCGTTTGGTGACATGAGTCCCTCGTTCTGTTAAAACCAAACCGTTTGGTGACATGAGTCCCTCATTCTGTTAAAACCAAACCGTTTGGTGACATGAGTCCCTCGTTCTGTTAAAACCAAACCGTTTGGTGACATGAGTCCCTCGTTCTGTTAAAACCAAACCGTTTGGTGACATGAGTCCCTCGTTCTGTTAAAACCAAACCGTTTGGTGACATGAGTCCCTCGTTCTGTTAAAACCAAACCGTTTGGTGACATGAGTCCCTCGTTCTGTTAAAACCAAACCGTTTGGTGACATGAGTCCCTCGTTCTGTTAAAACCAAACCGTTTGGTGACATGAGTCCCTCGTTCTTTTAAAAAGCTTTCATGACATTCATTTGCGTTGAATTTGTTTTTATTTTAGGTTTCATGACCCAAACACCCTGAACTTTGAACATACGATGACCCCTACGTTGGGCCTGGTGTTGAACACCTTAATGAGGTCGTTCGTTACCTTAATGAGGTGGTTACCTTAACGAGGTGGTTACCTTAACGAGGTGGTTACCTTAACAAGGTCATTACCTTAACGAGGGGGTTGATGACCCCTACGTTGGGGCTGGTGTTGAACACCTTGTTGAAGTTGGTCTCTCTGTTGACGAGCTCCAGCTGGTAGAACTTCTTATCATCCTGAAACACCAGAAGAAGAACAACGTTCTGATGATGTCACAACGTTCTGATGATGTCGCAACGTTCTGATGATGTCACAACATTCACAATAGAAGAACAAAGCTCTGATGATCTCTAAAACTATGACAAGGTTTTTTCTTTTAAAGAGAAACAAAAATGAAATAAGAACTGAAACTATATGACTTCAGGTCATGTAGTAAGGCCAGGTACCACCAGGTACCACCAAGTACCACCAGGTACCACAAGCTGACTTCAGGTCATGACTGTAGTAAGGCCAGGTACCACCAGGTACCACCAGGTACCAAAGCTGACTTCAGGTCATGACTGTAGTAAGGCCAGGTACCACCAGGTACCACCAGGTACCACAAGCTGACTTCAGGTCATGACTGTAGTAAGGCCAGGTACCACCAGGTACCAAAGCTGACTTCAGGTCATGACTGTAGTAAGGCCTGGTACCACCAAGTACCACCAGGTACCACAAGCTGACTTCAGGGGTCATTATGAACAGGCAGAGATGGACTAGTATGACCACATTCATATTTAGAAAATGTTTCAGATGGGAAAAAAAATACAATACAAAAACAGGAATATTTAGGAAAGGTCGTGTAAGGTCATGTAAGGTCATGTAAGGGGAACCTTCTGAGAGCTTCAATATAATCAACTTAAAAACCTCAAAATGGGTCAGAAAGACCTCACAGACCCTCATGTGTTAAAGGGACATACCACCAGTTTCTATTATTAAATTAAAGGGACATACCACCAGTTTCTAGTATTAAATTAAAGGGACATACCACCAGTTTCTATTATTAAATTAAAGGGACATACCACCAGTTTCTAGTATTCATAGTATTTAATTAAAGGGACATACCACCAGTTTCTAGTATTAAATTAAAGGGACATACCACCAGTTTCTAGTATTAAATGAAAGGGACATAACACCAGTTTCTAGTATTAAATTAAAGGGACATACCACCAGTTTCTAGTATTAAATGAAAGGGACATACCACCAGTTTCTAGTATTCAATTAAAGGGACATACCACCAGTTTCTAGTATTAAATGAAAGGGACATACCACCAGTTTCTAGTATTCAATTAAAGGGACATACCACCAGTTTCTAGTATTAAATTAAAGGGACATACCACCAGTTTCTAGTATTAAATGAAAGGGACATACCACCAGTTTCTAGTATTAAATTAAAGGGACATACCACCAGTTTCTAGTATTAAATTAAAGGGACATACCACCAGTTTCTAGTATTAAATTAAAGGGACATACCACCAGTTTCTAGTATTAAATTAAAGGGACATACCACCAGTTTCTAGTATTAAATTAAAGGGACATACCACCAGTTTCTAGTATTCAATTAAAGGGACATACCACCAGTTTCTAGTATTCAATTAAAGGGACATACCACCAGTTTCTAGTATTAAATTAAAGGGACATAACACCAGTTTCTAGTATTAAATTAAAGGGACATACCACCAGTTTCTAGTATTAAATTAAAGGGACATACCACCAGTTTCTAGTATTAAATTAAAGGGACATACCACCAGTTTCTAGTATTCAATTAAAGGGACATACCACCAGTTTCTAGTATTCATAGTATTCAATTAAAGGGACATACCACCAGTTTCTAGTATTCAATTAAAGGGACATACCACCAGTTTCTAGTATTAAATTAAAGGGACATACCACCAGTTTCTAGTATTAAATTAAAGGGACATACCACCAGTTTCTAGTATTCAATTAAAGGGACATACCACCAGTTTCTAGTATTCAATTAAAGGGACATACCACCAGTTTCTAGTATTAAATTAAAGGGACATACCACCAGTTTCTAGTATTAAATTAAAGGGACATACCACCAGTTTCTAGTATTCAATTAAAGGGACATACCACCAGTTTCTAGTATTAAATTAAAGGGACATACCACCAGTTTCTAGTATTAAATTAAAGGGACATACCACCAGTTTCTAGTATTCAATTAAAGGGACATACCACCAGTTTCTAGTATTAAATTAAAGGGACATACCACCAGTTTCTAGTATTCAATTAAAGGGACATACCACCAGTTTCTAGTATTAAATTAAAGGGACATAACACCGGTTTCTAGTATTAAATTAAAGGGACATAACACCAGTTTCTAGTATTAAATTAAAGGGACATACCACCAGTTTCTAGTATTAAATTAAAGGGACATACCACCAGTTTCTAGTATTAAATTAAAGGGACATACCACCAGTTTCTAGTATTAAATTAAAGGGACATACCACCAGTTTCTAGTAATCAATTAAAGGGACATACCACCAGTTTCTAGTATTCAATTAAAGGGACATACCACCAGTTTCTAGTATTAAATTAAAGGGACATACCACCAGTTTCTAGTAATCAATTAAAGGGACATACCACCAGTTTCTAGTATTCAATTAAAGGGACATACCACCAGTTTCTAGTAATCAATTAAAGGGACATACCACCAGTTTCTAGTAATCAATTAAAGGGACATACCACCAGTTTCTAGTAATCAATTAAAGGGACATACCACCAGTTTCTAGTATTCAATTAAAGGGACATACCACCAGTTTCTAGTATTAAATTAAAGGGACATACCACCAGTTTCTAGTATTAAATTAAAGGGACATACCACCAGTTTCTAGTATTCAATTAAAGGGACATACCACCAGTTTCTAGTATTCAATTAAAGGGACATACCACCAGTTTCTAGTATTAAATTAAAGGGACATACCACCAGTTTCTAGTATTCAATTAAAGGGACATACCACCAGTTTCTAGTATTCAATTAAAGGGACATACCACCAGTTTCTAGTATTAAATTAAAGGGACATACCACCAGTTTCTAGTATTCAATTAAAGGGACATACCACCAGTTTCTAGTATTCAATTAAAGGGACATACCACCAGTTTCTAGTATTAAATTAAAGGGACATACCACCAGTTTCTAGTATTCAATTAAAGGGACATACCACCAGTTTCTAGTATTCATAGTATTCAATTAAAGGGACATACCACCAGTTTCTAGTATTAAATGAAAGGGACATACCACCAGTTTCTAGTATTCAATTAAAGGGACATACCACCAGTTTCTAGTATTAAATTAAAGGGACATACCACCAGTTTCTAGTATTAAATTAAAGGGACATACCACCAGTTTCTAGTATTTAATTAAAGGGACATACCACCAGTTTCTAGTATTCATAGTATTCAATTAAAGGGACATACCACCAGTTTCTAGTATTCAATTAAAGGGACATACCACCAGTTTCTAGTATTCATAGTATTCAATTAAAGGGACATACCACCAGTTTCTAGTATT
The DNA here is from genome assembly GCF_951216825.1 of Electrona antarctica. NCBI lineage: Eukaryota > Metazoa > Chordata > Actinopteri > Myctophiformes > Myctophidae > Electrona > Electrona antarctica. The sequence continues at coordinate 6,902 of NW_027637468.1, read as the reverse complement.
CAATTAAAGGGACATACCACCAGTTTCTAGTATTTAATTAAAGGGACATACCACCAGTTTCTAGTATTTAATTAAAGGGACATACCACCAGTTTCTAGTATTCATAGTATTCAATTAAAGGGACATACCACCAGTTTCTAGTATTCATAGTATTCAATTAAAGGGACATACCACCAGTTTCTAGTATTAAATTAAAGGGACATACCACCAGTTTCTAGTATTCATAGTATTCAATTAAAGGGACATACCACCAGTTTCTAGTATTCATAGTATTCAATTAAAGGGACATACCACCAGTTTCTAGTATTCAATTAAAGGGACATACCACCAGTTTCTAGTATTCATAGTATTCAATTAAAGGGACATACCACCAGTTTCTAGTATTCAATTAAAGGGACATACCACCAGTTTCTAGTATTTAATTAAAGGGACATACCACCAGTTTCTAGTATTTAATTAAAGGGACATACCACCAGTTTCTAGTATTCATAGTATTCAATTAAAGGGACATACCACCAGTTTCTAGTATTCAATTAAAGGGACATACCACCAGTTTCTAGTATTCATAGTATTCAATTAAAGGGACATACCACCAGTTTCTAGTATTCATAGTATTCAATTAAAGGGACATACCACCAGTTTCTAGTATTAAATTAAAGGGACATACCACCAGTTTCTAGTATTCATAGTATTCAATTAAAGGGACATACCACCAGTTTCTAGTATTAAATTAAAGGGACATACCACCAGTTTCTAGTATTAAATTAAAGGGACATACCACCAGTTTCTAGTATTTAATTAAAGGGACATACCACCAGTTTCTAGTATTAAATTAAAGGGACATACCACCAGTTTCTAGTATTTAATTAAAGGGACATACCACCAGTTTCTAGTATTCATAGTATTCAATTAAAGGGACATACCACCAGTTTCTAGTATTCAATTAAAGGGACATACCACCAGTTTCTAGTATTCATAGTATTCAATTAAAGGGACATACCACCAGTTTCTAGTATTCAATTAAAGGGACATACCACCAGTTTCTAGTATTTAATTAAAGGGACATACCACCAGTTTCTAGTATTCAATTAAAGGGACATAACACCAGTTTCTAGTATTCATAGTATTCAATTAAAGGGACATACCACCAGTTTCTAGTATTAAATGAAAGGGACATACCACCAGTTTCTAGTATTCAATTAAAGGGACATACCACCAGTTTCTAGTATTAAATTAAAGGGACATACCACCAGTTTCTAGTATTAAATTAAAGGGACATACCACCAGTTTCTAGTATTTAATTAAAGGGACATACCACCAGTTTCTAGTATTCATAGTATTCAATTAAAGGGACATACCACCAGTTTCTAGTATTCAATTAAAGGGACATACCACCAGTTTCTAGTATTCATAGTATTCAATTAAAGGGACATACCACCAGTTTCTAGTATTCAATTAAAGGGACATACCACCAGTTTCTAGTATTCATAGTATTCAATTAAAGGGACATACCACCAGTTTCTAGTATTCAATTAAAGGGACATACCACCAGTTTCTAGTATTTAATTAAAGGGACATACCACCAGTTTCTAGTATTTAATTAAAGGGACATACCACCAGTTTCTAGTATTAAATTAAAGGGACATACCACCAGTTTCTAGTATTAAATTAAAGGGACATACCACCAGTTTCTAGTATTCATAGTATTCAATTAAAGGGACATACCACCAGTTTCTAGTATTAAATTAAAGGGACATACCACCAGTTTCTAGTATTAAATTAAAGGGACATACCACCAGTTTCTAGTATTAAATTAAAGGGACATACCACCAGTTTCTAGTATTAAATTAAAGGGACATACCACCAGTTTCTAGTATTCATAGTATTCAATTAAAGGGACATACCACCAGTTTCTAGTATTCAATTAAAGGGACATACCACCAGTTTCTAGTATTCAATTAAAGGGACATACCACCAGTTTCTAGTATTCAATTAAAGGGACATACCACCAGTTTCTAGTATTCAATTAAAGGGACATACCACCAGTTTCTAGTATTCATAGTATTCAATTAAAGGGACATACCACCAGTTTCTAGTATTCAATTAAAGGGACATACCACCAGTTTCTAGTATTAAATTAAAGGGACATACCACCAGTTTCTAGTATTCAATTAAAGGGACATACCACCAGTTTCTAGTATTAAATTAAAGGGACATACCACCAGTTTCTAGTATTCAATTAAAGGGACATACCACCAGTTTCTAGTATTCAATTAAAGGGACATACCACCAGTTTCTAGTATTCAATTAAAGGGACATACCACCAGTTTCTAGTATTCAATTAAAGGGACATACCACCAGTTTCTAGTATTCAATTAAAGGGACATACCACCAGTTTCTAGTATTCATAGTATTCAATTAAAGGGACATACCACCAGTTTCTAGTATTCAATTAAAGGGACATACCACCAGTTTCTAGTATTAAATTAAAGGGACATACCACCAGTTTCTAGTATTCAATTAAAGGGACATACCACCAGTTTCTAGTATTAAATGAAAGGGACATACCATCAGTTTCTAGTATTAAATTAAAGGGACATACCACCAGTTTCTAGTATTAAATTAAAGGGACATACCACCAGTTTCTAGTATTAAATTAAAGGGACATACCACCAGTTTCTAGTATTCAATTAAAGGGACATACCACCAGTTTCTAGTATTAAATTAAAGGGACATACCACCAGTTTCTAGTATTCATAGTATTCAATTAAAGGGACATACCACCAGTTTCTAGTATTCAATTAAAGGGACATACCACCAGTTTCTAGTATTCAATTAAAGGGACATACCACCAGTTTCTAGTATTCAATTAAAGGGACATACCACCAGTTTCTAGTATTCAATTAAAGGGACATACCACCAGTTTCTAGTATTCATAGTATTCAATTAAAGGGACATACCACCAGTTTCTAGTATTCAATTAAAGGGACATACCACCAGTTTCTAGTATTAAATTAAAGGGACATACCACCAGTTTCTAGTATTCAATTAAAGGGACATACCACCAGTTTCTAGTATTAAATTAAAGGGACATACCACCAGTTTCTAGTATTCAATTAAAGGGACATACCACCAGTTTCTAGTATTAAATTAAAGGGACATACCACCAGTTTCTAGTATTCATAGTATTCAATTAAAGGGACATACCACCAGTTTCTAGTATTCAATTAAAGGGACATACCACCAGTTTCTAGTATTAAATTAAAGGGACATACCACCAGTTTCTAGTATTCATAGTATTTAATTAAAGGGACATACCACCAGTTTCTAGTATTTAATTAAAGGGACATACCACCAGTTTCTAGTATTTAATTAAAGGGACATACCACCAGTTTCTAGTATTTAATTAAAGGGACATACCACCAGTTTCTAGTATTAAATGAAAGGGACATACCACCAGTTTCTAGTATTAAATTAAAGGGACATACCACCAGTTTCTAGTATTAAATTAAAGGGACATACCACCAGTTTCTAGTATTAAATTAAAGGGACATACCACCAGTTTCTAGTATTAAATGAAAGGGACATAACACCAGTTTCTAGTATTAAATTAAAGGGACATACCACCAGTTTCTAGTATTAAATTAAAGGGACATACCACCAGTTTCTAGTATTAAATGAAAGGGACATAACACCAGTTTCTAGTATTAAATTAAAGGGACATACCACCAGTTTCTAGTATTTAATTAAAGGGACATAACACCAGTTTCTAGTATTAAATTAAAGGGACATACCACCAGTTTCTAGTATTAAATGAAAGGGACATAACACCAGTTTCTAGTATTAAATTAAAGGGACATACCACCAGTTTCTAGTATTTAATTAAAGGGACATAACACCAGTTTCTAGTATTTAATTAAAGGGACATACCACCAGTTTCTAGTATTTAATTAAAGGGACATACCACCAGTTTCTAGTATTAAATTAAAGGGACATACCACCAGTTTCTAGTATTTAATTAAAGGGACATACCACCAGTTTCTAGTATTAAATTAAAGGGACATACCACCAGTTTCTAGTATTCAATTAAAGGGACATACCACCAGTTTCTTGACCAGAGCCTCTCTCTCAGACACCATGTCTTTGAGCTCTGCGATCACCTGCAGGTCTTCGGGTCGACTCTCCCGGTTCCGGAATTTATCCTCCGTGCCTTCCAACCTACCGCCCGGAAAGACAGACAGACAGACAGACAGACAGACAGACAGAAAGGGATGTTACATTGTGTGTGTGTGTGTGTGTGTGTGTGTGTGTGTGTGTGTGTGTGTGTGTGTGTGTGTGTGTGTGTGTGTGTGTGTGTGTGTGTGTGTGTGTGCGCGCGTGCGTGCGTGCGTGCAAAACTCCCAAACAAATATCCACAAATCCACAAGTTCCCATATGTGGAGATATGTGTCTGCATGTGTCCCCTTTATGGTGGTCACTTTCCCATATATGGGGGAACAACAGACTTTCGACTTCACTGATTGGCCAGACTGTCCGTGACGTTTGTGCCACTTTTCCCATATAACTGGTCTACGCCCAATGGAAGAGCTTCGATTTACAGAAGATCCACTTGAATCCAGAGTCTAAAGGAGACAGAAGGAATCCACTTGAATCCACTCTAGAGGAGACAGAATGAATCCACTTGGATCCACAGTCTAGAGGAGACAGAAGGAATCCACTTGAATCCACAGTCTAGAGGAGACAGAAGGAATCCACTTGAATCCACAGTCTAGAGGAGACAGAAGGAATCCACTTGGATCCACTCTAGAGGAGACAGAATTAATCCACTTGGATCCACAGTCTAGAGGAGACAGAAGGAATCCACTTGAATCCACAGTCTAGAGGAGACAGAAGGAATCCACTTGAATCCACTCTAGAGGAGACAGAAGGAATCCACTTGAATCCACTCTAGAGGAGACAGAAGGAATCCACTTGAATCCACTCTAGAGGAGACAGAAGGAATCCACTTGAATCCACTCTAGAGGAGACAGAAGGAATCCACTTGGATCCACTGTCTAGAGGAGACAGAAGGAATCCACTTGAATCCACAGTCTAGAGGAGACAGAAGGAATCCACTTGGATCCACAGTCTAGAGGAGGCAGAAGGAATCCACTTGAATCCACAGTCTAGAGGAGACAGAAGGAATCCACTTGGATCCACAGTCTAGAGGAGACAGAAGGAATCCACTTGAATCCACTCTAGAGGAGACAGAAGGAATCCACTTGAATCCACTCTAGAGGAGACAGAAGGAATCCACTTGAATCCACTCTAGAGGAGACAGAAGGAATCCACTTGAATCCACTCTAGAGGAGACAGAAGGAATCCACTTGGATCCACTGTCTAGAGGAGACAGAAGGAATCCACTTGAATCCACAGTCTAAAGGAGACAGAAGGAATCCACTTGAATCAACAGTCTAGAGGACGCAGAAGGAATCCACTTGAATCCACAGTCTAGAGGAGACAGAATGAATCCACTTGAATCCACAGTCTAGAGGAGGCAGAAGGAATCCACTTGGATCCACAGTCTAGAGGAGACAGAAGGAATCCACTTGGATCCACTGCTGCTGGTGTGAGAAATGTTGCGTTGGACCGTTCAGCTCAAGGAAACTTCAAACGGAGATTGTCATCAAGCTGTTGCCGTGGGCAACGAGCTGTACTGCTTTGGAGGTGACAAGAACAACAGATCACGTACTCTGATCGATGTGTACGTCTTCAACACAGTGGCTTTACTCTGGAGGACGTTGCCGCCTGCAGTGACCCCTGGAAGAGGACAGCGTCCCCTTGAGGTTCCCTCCTGGCGCTGCGACTACACAGCTGTCCTGGTAGGAGATATCGTCTACATCTGGGGAGGGTTCACTAAAGCAGGTCTCTGCAACGAGCTTTATGCACCACCACAATGGTCTGGACTTTAATTAACACCAGAGGAACTCCACCTCCTGCTACAGTAGGTCACTCTGCCACCATCATCAGGCCAAAGATGTTTGTATTTGGGGGCGAAGGGGACCAGTGGGAGAACTACAACACCATCAGAGTGTTTGACACAGAGACCAACCACTCGATGGACACACCTTCTACACAGCCTCTTCCAGAAGAACGTGAGGATCATTCAGCCTTTACCTACAATGGAGAGCTGTACATATTTGGTGGCTCCGGCGTGGAACAGGACTTCAATGATCTGTGGAAATACAACCCAGAGACTTTCTCCTGGAAGGAGGTTGAGCCCAAGGGGATGACTGAGGGCTGCTGTTGCATTGTGGGAGATCGTATCATCCTCTTTGGAGGATCCAGTGATGACCTGTTTATCTTAGACTTGAGTCCTAGTCTGAAGACGTTATGTAAGCTAGCAGTTATTCAGTACGGTCTGGATCAGTCTGAACTCCCACACAACAGGTGGGAACTAGCAGCCGTGACTAGCAAGAGCAAAAGAAAACATAAACGAAAACATAGACGATAGACCTCTAAAAAAATCACCAAGAATGGCTTCATAAATGAAAATATACCAATGATGCAGCCTGAGAGATGTCAATGAGAACCAACCGACTGCAGCATACAACGAACAACGATGTGTTCTGAAAGGTAAGATAGTTATGAATCTACAGCAGGGTACAGATCAGATAGATATGAATCTACAGCATGGTACAGATCAGATAGATATGAATCTACAGCATGGTACAGATAGATATGAATCTACAGCATGGTACAGATAGATATGAATCTACAGCATGGTACAGATATATATGAATCTACAGCATGGTACAGATAGATTAGAACAGCATGGTACAGATAGATATGAATCTACAGCATGGTACAGATAGATATGAATCTACAGCATGGTACAGATAGATATGAATCTACATCATGGT
>NW_027637469.1:0-1000 GCF_951216825.1 Electrona antarctica | reverse complement strand
ATGTTCAGATGGAACAACATATTTCCAGATGGAACTACATAATGTTCAGATGGAACTACATAATGTTCAGATGGAACAACATATTTCCAGATGGGGGTCGGCGGCCAAATACAGATAATTATTGGGGTCCTTGACGTGAAATTAACCCATTTAGGCCTGACGTCGAAATTAAAAAAAATGTCTTCTAAATCCGACAGTTTTCTGAAATACCTCCAGTGGTGCTCAATATTTCAGGTCAAGGACCCCAAAAAATATATGTAATTGGCCACCGACCCCCCCCCCCCCCCCATCTGAAAATATGTTGTTCCAGGGACCCCCCCCCCCACCCCCATCTGAAAATATGTTGTTCCAGGGACCCCCCCCCCCCCCATCTGAAGATATGTTGTTCCAGGGACCCCCCCCACCCCATCTGAAAATATGTTGTTCCACCGACCCCCCCACCCCCATCTGAAAATATGTTGTTCCAGGGACCCCCCCCCCCCCCCCCCCCCATCTGAAAATATGTTGTTCCAGGGACCCCCCCCCCCACCCCCATCTGAAAATATGTTGTTCCAGGGACCCCCCCCCCCACCCCCATCTGAAAATATGTTGTTCCAGGGACCCCCCCCCCCCCACCCCCATCTGAAAATATGTTGTTCCAGGGACCCCCCCCCCCCCCCCCACCCCCATCTGAAAATATGTTGTTCCAGGGACACCCCCCCCCACCCCCATCTGAAAATATGTTGTTCCAGGGACCCCCCCCCCCCCCAGAAGCAAAGATTTGAGTTAAAAACATTCGCTCTGAAAGAATATATTCAAAGATTTGAAGCACATTATCACGATTTAAAAAAAAAGGCAAATCTACAAGCTCGCGCTATGAGCTTGTAGATCTGCTATTTTTCAATAGCTAAAGCATAACATAATGCTTAAAAACACCAAAAGGGGTTAATAATTAATGAATAGTTAATAATACTCACTCCTGATTGGATGAGGCCCTGCAGGACGTTGAGCAGGTCGTCGA